>NW_012101754.1:2548708-2550955 GCF_000951045.1 Mandrillus leucophaeus | reverse complement strand
AGGTTCTAAAACACACATAAGCATGCCTTGGGAACCCAGTTTTCACTTCAGATGACCAGACAAAACCTATGAATACTTTAAAAGCTCGCTGCAATCTAAAATAGCTTGATTTTCGAACAAGAGGAGAATTATCTCTGACTTAGAGTAACCTACAACATACGTTAAATAAATTGAAATATTATCTATTTAATATTCTATTTTAATTTGCATATGATCTAAGTAATTAACATTAAGACACATAATAATCATCCTAAAACACTTCAAATCTACCATTCACTTTTATATAGACCTATTACCATATCATTTAAATATTAGCATTCACATAAATAAATTCATATAAAAACACCTTACAGGAAATAAACAGAAGCATTTATACTAATCAAGTTTATGATAGGAAAGGATTCAAATATTTTCTACTTAAATAATGCTAATAAATTCTTTGGAAAGAGACTCAGATTAATCAATGAAAAGTCAGTATTATAAAATATTAATTTTTGTGGAGTACTGGCTTGAAGTTCTTGATTTTCTGAAGAGTAAAAGGAGAAAACATAAAGGAAAAAACCCAACATTCTAAAAGTGCCCACCATATTCCAGATATTATGCTTGGTGCTTTATACGGTACCTGCGATCTCGTTTCATAGCAAGCGGAGTTATGCAGGAGAGCAGCTCACACGTGAGACTAAACACACTATGTTAACTCGCCCCGTTTCTGGTGGCTAAACTAATGGATACAGCGTGGTTCCCTCAGTGTCATCTCTTTTTTATGATCCCAGAATTTTCAAAGGCCTATAGGAAAAATGCTATTTGATTTAATTTATTCCATTATTTCCCAAATTAATTTGACCACAGCAACCTTCTGTTTTCTTACACATAGCTATTTAAGGATCATCGCACTCCACCAGTCTTTCTGGTGTAGGTAAATCGAACATGTTACTAGAAAATACAAACTCCACAATTTGTCAAAGACTCAAAAGAAGCTCATAAGAAGGGAGCTTGATCTGGGTGTAAAGCTACATTTCACCTTTTCTCTTTAACGTTCCAAGGCCCCAAACAATTCATAATACATTATGGCTTACTAGACCACTCCACCCAGAAATATTTGCGCATTAAAGAGGGGAATGAATAGAATCCCTCATTCAATGCAAAGGTAGAATCTTCGGGAGGAATCACAGGGGTCCATTGGAACAGCTAAGCTTTCCTTGGGCACCTCAAATCCCAGCATACTCAGGATTATCTGCTCAGCATATCTAGAAACCTGGGCACCCACTTGAACCAGTTGCTCTTTTTTTTTTTTTTTTCTTTTTGAGATGGCACAATCTCGGCTCACTGCAGTCTCCGCCACGTGGGTTAAAACGATTCTCCTGCCTCAGCCTCCCAAGTAGCTGGAATTACAGACACCAGCCAGCACGCCCGGCTAATTTGTGTAATTTTTAGTACAGACGGGGTTCACCATGTTGGCCAGGCTAGTCTCAAGCTCCTGACTTCAAGTGATCCGCCCTCCTCTGCCTCCCAAAGTGCTGGGATTACAGGCATGAGCCACCACACCTGGCTGACCCAGTTGCTCTTAACTCCCTTCCTGTAAATGTGAGTAATAAGATGTCACTTTCCACAAACACACAGAAATACTTAATAAATTAGTAAACCGAACTGCTCATACAAAAAAATGTAGAAGAGAAGGAGGCTTAATAAGATGTAAGATGCTTCAATCTGGAAAAGTCATTGATTTTAGGTAAAGCATAGGTTTCCATTAAACAAATTAGCATGAACAGTAGAATGTGCAACTAAGTAAATCCAAAACATATTATAGAAAAATGACATTTTTATTAAATTAGGAAGAAACTAAAAATGTTTTTGACTATGAGTTAGCTAAAGTAGAACATTGTTACCATAATTTTCATATTTAAACATGCAATAAACTCCAATTTTGGTTTGTCGAAGTGAATATCAGGAAGCCAAAGGCAATTTAAATTGAGATCATCTCCTATTCTCACAATTGCATTATCATAAAATGGTCAGCTGAATATACAAGAATAAGTTACAGAGTTTCAACCTTAATATCATCACAGAGTCCTCTATTTCAGGGTGTTTTTCTTTGCATTATTCTGTGTTAAATACGTGTTATAAATCAAACTGAAAAATTCAAATAAAAGTTTTAGAAACTACAGGCATTCACAGTTCTTAAATATTTACTTAGTTTAGAAGAATTAAAAACATGTTTCTCTAAAACTTAATTCAGTTACTCTTATA
>NW_012101754.1:2544876-2546358 GCF_000951045.1 Mandrillus leucophaeus | reverse complement strand
AAGCTTCTCATGTTTTTTAAGAGTTAAATAAAATATAATTCCAATTAAATTACTGATGGGATTTTATCTGGAATAAGATACATTGATATCTGAAAAAATTAAAAATTTAAAAAGCATCAAGAAAACATTTGAGAAATAACAGCAATGAGAGGTAACTAACATTTACAGACATTAAAATTCTGAAGGTTCAATACTTTAAAAGTGTGATACTAGTGCATCAGTAAAGTGATCAATGAAATGAAATAGGAAGTTCCAAAATAGACATAAGCACATATAGGAATTTGTTATATTTTAAAGACGTCATTTTAAGTTAGCAAGAGATTTCTACCAAGAAAGAAAAACAAAGTTGAATTCCTACCTAATGCTTTGCATCAAAATAAAATCAGATGGATGAACTATTGAAATATTAAAAACGAAACAATTAAAAGTACCAGGAGAAATCAAAACAAAAATAAAGAAAACCAGAAATTTCAGTGTCAGTATTCTATAACCATCACATCAAGAGCTTCTTCCTAGATTTTTAACTTAAATATGGCACCTTGTGGCATCCCCCATAACTCTCTGGGAACCTGGGACAGAAAGTTCAAACAAACTTTAACAATGACGTATGGGACAACTGACCACGTCAGACTAAAGTGATTCTTATGCGATGGTTTCACTCCACATCGTGCTGACATGCTCTTACAGAGCCAAACCCAACAGCAAATTAAATAAATCCCATGACTATGGTACTTAGTCCAATTCTAGTGAGTTCCACCAATGGATTTTGTTTTTATCACTCTTTAGACAGTCTCTCAGGAACTCTGAAAAATCATGCTTTTTTTTTCTTAACAAATTTGTGTTCACTGATCCCTAGATGTGATACCATCATAAATCCCTACAATACCAGGCATGCTTTGAAAGATTTTATTTTTGGCTTTTCCTTATATTCTCATCTACTTTAACGTGAAGCAAAGCCTTTACACAAATTTCAAAGGGCTACAACATTTAAAAGATTTCAGTGGCAAAATGTCAACGATTGTGCACAATGAGCTGAGAAATGTTTCTGAAAACTGCTCTTTATCCAAAGAGTGTGTATACATCTAGTTCTTCTGAGTCTGTGTCGATATTCTTGCAATGCTGACTTGAAGGTTCAGGTTGTTTGTTTTCTCCCATTACTATAGCTAGAACAACTAAAAATGTAGTTGGAAAAATGACACCTCTTTAAATGAATTAATAATGAAAGAGGGAGAGGCTTAATAAGGTCAGGGTGATGTACTGTGTCATCTTTAAAACTCTGCTTGCCTGAGAGTTTATTTAGATTAAACTACCAGAAAATGGTAAACACCCTAAAAATGCTCAGACACCCTAAAAATGCCCGAAGATATCTGAAAAATTTACACTATAAAAATTTATTGCTTTGAAAAAGTTAATATATGTCATTTTTATTTTTGCCATATAGTCTTTTTCAATAACTGTGAAATACTTACTTGTTTGGGAGAA
>NW_012101754.1:2529601-2542449 GCF_000951045.1 Mandrillus leucophaeus | reverse complement strand
CAAATAAAAGTTTTAGAAACTACAGGCATTCACAGTTCTTAAATATTTACTTAGTTTAGAAGAATTAAAAACATGTTTCTCTAAAACTTAATTCAGTTACTCTTATATTTCTATTCATAGATACTTCTTAAATGTGAATTATGGACCCAGTCTCCGCTGAAGACACTGTGGGAGTGCGCGCGCGCGCACACACACACACACACACACACACACACACAGAGTACCCAACATGGTTCGTGCTCCTCACAAAATATACAATACAGTTATGAATTAAAATAACAAGGATAAAAGTTGATGAACAGGTCACACAACATAGATCCTTGATATTCATGGGGAAAGCATCCATAAAGCTTCATAGACCCCAAAACATCAAGTTCTCCCTATAGTGCTCCCTGTGTGTTCCTGAGATGGGTTACTGGGCACTGAGCCCAGCTCCCACACCAGCTAAGTGACTTACAGAAGTGAAGTAGGAAGAGAAGAAATGATTAACAGTATCTTCATGAATGCCGAAGTCTACTTACAATCAATTGTAAAATTGTATGATAGTGATAGTAACATTAGTGTAATTCTGAAAGGAAATATGTACAACCATATACTCCCAACAAATAGTAGTAGGCACACCTACTATGTTCCTGAAAACTATTTTAGCATTGGGGATGTAGCAGTGAATCAAAGAGGCAGTGACTGAGACTATTCCCTCATGAAGCCAATGTTTTATTGAGAGAAGACAGAAAGGAAATTAATACATATTTATCAGGATATGCTATCAGTGGACGGGGCATAGATGATGATGCGCATGGGTATTGGTTGCTTTTCATATAGAATAGTCAGGAAAGACTTCTCTGATACTTTGAATAGAGAACTAAAGATGTCAAGGAGAAGAACACACCAAGCAAAGAAAGAATGTGCAAAGGCCCCGAGGTGGCAGTGACATTAGCAAATTTGGGGAATAGCAAGGAGGCTAGTGTGGCAGGACTGAGGTGCAAAGTGAGAAATGGGAAAAGAAACAAATGTGTAAATGGAGTGTCAGTAGTGGTAGCCATCTGTGCTGGGCCTGAAGCAACTGCAGGGTGGAGTCGACTCAGGAAGTGTCATGATGTAGGACATGAGGGACAAAGATGTATCTAACCTCAAGGCAAGAAACTGAACTTGAGATCCATAAGTGTGTCTGTTAATTGTCTGATTTTTCGCCATTGCAGGTACTCCTGAGAACACTAAAAAGATCAAAGCTTCCAGTCCATCTTCTCTTCAAAATGAATCTTTCATTCCTGGCCATCTTCTCCCACCAGAGCACCTTCTTGGAGCCCACTGAATGTATCTGACCAGTTCACTATCTAGCTTACCTTCTTCACCTTATTCTAGAAATCTCTCAAAAATTAGAAAGTATAATCAAACTAGTCATATACGACTCCATGTGAGAGGAAAACGTCTGAAAAACTATTTAAATGTCTGATTAAAAACATTTAATCCATGGTGGCCTTAGTCAGTACCAGCGTAAAGTAGCAGAAAGTTTAAGAATGTAAGATGGTGAATTTTCAGACGTCTGTCTGATGAAGGTGTTCAAGCATGGTTTGGAAAACAGGCAAGAACTAATCAAGCAAGCTGATCTCATCTTAAATACACATTAATTTATGAAGTGTTAACAGCACAGGGATTAACCTATGAAACAACTCCTCATTTTCTTAAGCAAAAATGATCAAAATGTGCTACTCTCATTATAACAGAAATATGAACTACGTCATGCCAAAAGACAACTAAATAATGACTGAAATGGGTTTTACAAGAACAATATGCCTACTAAGTGAGCCAGCCTCTTTGAAATTCAAGATACTGAATCAGGAACTAAACTTCCAAACTAGTTTCTTCAGCCTTATTAGGAAAACATGGGCAGTTGATGTCTGTTTCTATTCTATTTGTTCA
Source organism: Mandrillus leucophaeus (assembly GCF_000951045.1). Classification (NCBI taxonomy): domain Eukaryota; kingdom Metazoa; phylum Chordata; class Mammalia; order Primates; family Cercopithecidae; genus Mandrillus; species Mandrillus leucophaeus. The sequence goes on along the minus strand of NW_012101754.1, from coordinate 2,540,529 downwards.
TCCATTCAATAAGGAAAATTCTACTGCACTACTTCTCAGGGGGTATCTTTTGGAGTTGTCCATGTCTTTGAACTGCTAAATATTATGGTTTTCTCTGCTGTGTGTCTATAGCCCTCAAAACAATCACTTGCAAATTCCAAGGCACAAAATACAATCAATGCACCCTAGTTTCACTTGCTGGAAATCTCCTAAAAGGTCAGTGGAGTATATTGTCCAATATTCTAGTATCATTTTCTGAGGACTGGAATTAATTGTACAATTTTCTGTTAAACTTATATAAATGAAAACAAAACAAAAAAAAAAACAACTGAACATTTGAGTTGAGAGTTTAGAAATTCTGCTACCTTCATAAAACCTTTCCTTATCAGCTTCATAAAAGTGGTATCTCCCTCCTTTGAAATATTCTAGCAATTATGACCTGTATTATTCATTTGTCAATTTATTTTATACTGCTTCTTGTGACTCTTCTACTTTTCATTCTTAAGTGTTATTTTAATATTTAATCATTACATTTCCCCATACTTAAGGCTTATTTAGCCAGATTATTAAGCCTTATAAGATAAAAGACTAAGAATTAAATGTTTGTACAACCACTCACCTACACCCAGACACCCAGAGCAATGTTTGGAATGTTTCAGTCCCTCCTGATGATTTGTTGATTGGATTTTCCTGATTTCAGTTCAGTTGAAGAAGAGTGAATAGCTGCCCCATATTAGGCACAGGGACTGATCCCCAGGCAACCATGTCTTACAGAAAATATTCGCGGAAGCCTGAATAAGTCAGCTTGTAAAGATAGTCATAATCTTCACACAACTGAATATACAAAAGCCGTCCATTGAAAAGTGGAATTGTGTAGAAGGCAAAGTGTGCACTTTGACCGCAGAGAAACCAGGTTTCAATAATCTGGTACACAGCTAATTATGCCTGTGACTTTGCATGAATTACAAAAGCTCTCTGGCTCCATTTCCTAATCTGTTTACAGGAGATGATAATATCTCCTTCAAAAATTATTCTGAGACTGGAAAGAACACATTAAAAACACCTAGTGCAGGACAGAAGCTCGGGAAGCTGTCCATAGATAACATGGTCCTCGCAGGACACTAGCGGGCAATGTCTGCCGTTAGCCAGTGGCCTTAGGGACAGGGAAAATCTTGTAACTGAGAGTGTTTTCTTGTTTGATTTTTATTTTTAAAGAAACTCAGAGCTTTTAGCTCAACTTTATTAAGAAAGCAAGCTCCGCTGCCCGCATTTTTGCCGACTGACTTTCTTTGTAAACTCATCTGACTATTCCTCCTTTGGCACTTACTCAGAATAATTTTTCAATATATGTTTTGTTTTATTACATCATGTGTGTTTACAAAGCTACAAAATGTTTAAGAAGTTGCCTAAATACTTGAGCAAGGTAAATTAGCTAAATGTTTGACATTGACTAATTTCTCAAAGGGTTACTCAATTCCACTGTTTTTTAAGTCAATAAGCAAGAGAAGAAAAGAAGTTAAAAGTAAAAAGTCAGTTGGCCATGGTTTTCACTTTTCAGTTGACTGTGGTGCCATTAAATGGATAACCTATAGTTCTGACCATGGCTTATGAAGGAAAATATTTTTATGTATTAAACAGGATCTTACAAGAGTGTTGCTGTGGTATATGGAAAAAGAACTGCCGAAAATTTGGAAAAGGCTGTAAAGACTTTCACTAGCACTCTCTCCTATCCTTCATTCATGTCATGATTTTCTGATTTCACTAGGTTTTGCAGGAAACGAACAATTCTTGAGAAAGCTGAGATTTTCATCTTAGCCCTATCACTTTATGAATTTGCATAACAGCGTGGACCATACAATTTTGTACACATGGGAATATATCCCAGGTTATACAGGGTGAAATTTTGACCTAAGCTCCTTACTTCACAGGAGATATCCCACTGCACCTGGTCTACAAATTGATGTTTTCAAAGCCCCTGTCCCCCAAACACATTAACTTTTAAAATTGTAAAGGAGTCATTTCTCTGAGACTTTTTCAGAAAAGAAAATGCTGATTCTAACAGAGTTGCTTTCAAAAATCTGGATATGATTTCCATAACATTTCAAGGGCAAAATGCCAAATGCTCAGAACTATTAAAGATAGTGTAAATGACCAAGCAGACGTACACAAAATGCTATCGGCTATAAAAGTCATCAACTGGAAAAGTTTCACAATTAACTCTTGTGTTTCCAGAGCTACAGACTTACCTGAATCAGCTTCTTCAATAAATCTGATATTTTTATTTCAAAGGTAATCACAGGGAGAGGGGGGATAAACGGACAGAGCACAGAGGGTTTTTAGGTTGTGAAACTACTCTCCACGATACTATCATGGTGGATACATGTCATTGTACATTTGTCCAAACCCATAGGATGTACAACAACTACAGGGAGCCCTAATGTAAACTATGGACTTTGGGTGATGACCATGTGTCCATTTAGGTTCATCAATCATAACAAATGTGCCTCTGAGGTGAGGGAATGCAATGGTGGGGGAGGCTGTGCATGTATGGGGGCAGGAGGTATATAGGAAATCACTGTACCTTCCTCTCAATTTTGCTGTGAACCTAAAACTACTCTTTTAAAAAGGCCATTAAAAAAATCACAGTATAATTTTAAAAAAGAGGACACTGATGATAGCCTTCACTTGAAAGATATCCTGTGATCTCTTCAGGTAAGGCATCACCACTGAATAGGCTTTCTCACAGGGTTTCTATTTCCGCATCTCTGTGGTGGGCATACTGTGTGAATATTTATCAAGCTTCATGTATATGCTTTGTATACTTTCTGATATGCAGATTTTTAAATAAGTGGTATTGATATCAAGCTCAGCATTACTTTCTACAACACATTTAGTTTTACCAAGGCATGTAGTATCTTCAAGGATTATTCATCCATTTCATTTATTAGAGGTTAAAACAGGCTACAGCTATAAATGTTTTATGTACATATCAATCTGAAAGATGTACCAAATCCTATATGCTTTGAAATTGAAATACATATTACATTCATTCCAGACAGTTATGATCTAGCCATGGTTAATTTAGGCATCTTGTTTTTCTTCCTCCAATTTTTCCTTCTTGAAACTACCCACTAGTAATGTATCTACCCACTAGTATATACTAGTAGCATATCCTCTTCCAGATCATGAACAAGAGAAAAATGAGATCAAAATAATCTAATACTTTGATAGTATAATAGGTATGCCCAAAGTCTCTCATTACAAAGGAGGTAAAATTACATTTCTCAAAGGGATATTTGGTGAGGTCAAAAGGATTCCATGATGCATTCTAATGCTCACACATTTGCCTCACCCTTGATGTTATGAAATGAATGTTTGTGTCCCCACAGCTCCAGACTTGAACTTCTAACCCCCAATGAGATGATATTGGGAGATGGGGCTTTTGAGAGGTGATTAGTCACAATGAAACCCTCATGAATGGGATGAGCACCCTTATCAAAAAGGCCCCAGAGAGTTCTCTGGTGCTCTTTCTACCTTGGGAGGATATGACAAAAGTTACCCATCCACAAACCAGGAGTGGGCCCTCATTAGACACCAGATCTACTGTGCATTAACCTTCGACTTCTCAGCCTCTAGGGCCATATGAAATACATTTCTGTTGTTTATGGTCTGTCAAGTGTATGCTACTTCGTTATAGAAGTCCAAATGAACTAATATACTTAAGAAGCAGTCGTAAATAAAATGATGACACCTGCATAGGATCTATTAACAGTGGTTTCATATTTGAACTTCCAGTCAATTACTTCTAATCTTCCCTTTTTCCTATGCTGTGTGATGTACCAAAGACCTCTCTCCTCCTTGCTTTGTTACTCTAGAGAGAATATGGCAAGACTCATCAATCCTTACCATGGTCTTCACTTACTTCCTTTTAGTTTAATTTCTCAGGTTTCGTCTACTGGGTACCTGTTATATCATCCCGCATGCTTTTCCTGATTCTTATGTGTAAGAAATCCACTATGTATCAATCTGAATGAATATTTTTTCTACCCAAGGAATTCAGGCTATAAGATTTAAGTCTAATTATAGTAAGTATACATTAAAATGGCAAGTCAGTTGAAATATGTGGGTGTGGATGTGTGAACATGAGAGAGAGACAGAGAGAAATGTAGAAAGATAGAAAAAGACTCATGACCAGCCTGGGCAATATGGCGAAACACCATCTCTCCAAAAAGCACAAAAATTAGTCAGGTATGACAGTGCACATCTATAGTCCCAGCTACTTGGGAGGCAGAGGTAGGAGGATTGCTTGAGTCTGGGAAACAGAGATTGCAGTGAGCTGAGATTGCGCCACTGCACTTCAGCCTGGGCAACAGAGCAAGATGCCATCTCAAGAAAAAAAAAAAAAAAAGGAAGAAGAAGAAGAAAAATAAAAGACTGGAGAGACAGAGAGAAAGCAAGCCCTGGAACACTTACCATTCCACATATCTATTGCAACCCACCCAATTCCCATTCAGAAGCTATCAACTTTACAGACCATTTTTACTGATATCCAACAAAAACAAATTATATATCTATAAAGCCTTTTATGGCTATAAAGCACTTTTACATATATTACCTCATTTGATCATTACAACCACCATTTCATAATGTAGGAGGACACTCGTTAACCTATCAAGTCCTTGGGAAAGAAACTTTTCAGTATGTGATTAAAAAGAAAAAATAACAGGTACCATGGGAAGCATTGCTAGAACCATGGCTAAGAACAATGGATATGTCAAAAACTTTGTTTAGCTGAGAATGTAAAAAGGTACTCAGAATCCCATTTGAACAATTCCACACTTTATATTTTACCTGGTTTTTTAACCTAGCAGATAAAATTGATCAAAATGTTCAAATCAAACTGTTAGTAGGAGTTTCAGAAGATATTTCCCAATTAAAAATGTTTTCCTCTTGCTCATGATGTATAATTATGAACCTATGTGATGAAGACATAATAAGATTGCTCTGTATTATCTAGACTGATTTCATTCACACTATATTAACAGCCAATGGATTCCTCCATTGTCAATTATTTTTCAAAGCAATAGAAAAATGTTACTAAATTTTGTGCAAGCAGTTTTTCAATATATATGAAACTTCTATTTTAAAACATGTTCTAAGTTTTCCAGTCTTATGTAATATTATTTGTTACAAAAGTGTCATATACTGCATGAAAATTTAAATTGTGATGAATTACTTAAGAGATTAGCAGATTTCAAGTATTAATGGACTAAATTAAAGGTCATAACTTTGTCAACACAAAGTGCTTTCCATACATGTGATTAATAACAAAAGAGGTTATTTGGGACTAAATTTTTTTGCTACCTTCTCTGTGTTAGATTGTGATATCCATATCACAAACATGATAGATATTCTTAATCAGTGGTACTAGAGTTCTCATTAAGTACTCATTAAACTTCTGCACCTTAGGATAACCTTGAGAGGTGCATTAGACACTAATGAGTAAATGCTCTCATTGTATGAGCGTAACTCTTATTAATGATAATGGAATTTTTATGCATGCAGCAGGCAAAGATAGTACAGATAAACTATAAAAATAATACCAATTTGAATTTCATATCCCAATACTCAAATAAAGGATATATTTGTTAATTTGTTCTAATAAAACAGTCTACAAAAATGCCACATATGGATAGAAATTAGTTGGGGAAAAAACCTTTAAAATATTTAAAAATACTTTAATGCTTGGCAATCATGAGTAAAGATAAAATAATAAATACCTGGATTAGAACAGGAACAATTTTTTTATAAAAAAAATAGTTTTAGGTTCTGTAAGATCTTACAGTCAAATTCCTTAATGTATTTTGTTAGCAATACAGTTGATGATAAGACATTAATCTGTCCTCTATCCTTTCTGTTTTATTTATTGTTATTGTTGGTTTTTTCTTAATTAAATTATTTCCATGCTCAAAAATGCTTTACTATATAATTTACTACACTATTACTATAAGGAAAATAGATATTATATAAGTCAAATAAAACCTTGATTCAGGAATAATAACACCCTGCCTATTTACTTCCTCTTGATTCTGAACCCAAGGAGATAAATTATTTTAACAAGTGACTATCAAAACTACTTTTCAAGTTCTTCTGCAGTTGAGACCTCCAAAAGCTTCTGACGGACCTACTCCTGAGTATAATTGTCTTCCAGGACTTTCTTCTTGTTTCCTAAATTGTCCTGATGTACTTAAATTTCATTTCCTCTGAAATCTTTTTTGGAGATGAGGAAAATAAGGTCACTATCTTGGAATAGCAGAATCTTTGGTCTCGGGAGATTATCTACCAAATAGCAATTGTCTTCTTGCACTCTGCTGGCATTGAGAAACTCAGTAATATGAAAGGCAGCCCGTTTCAATTGTTAAAACATTCTTACTTATAATTAGCTAAAATCTATTCTGTAGACGATTCTAGGCCCCAAAATCCTCCCTCCTAAAGTCGAATGGAATAGCCTTAATTCCTCTCCCACATAACAGGCCTCAAATTCATGAAGACGTGTTTCTGTGCTGATGTCTCTTTTCTCCATTGAACATTTACTGTACATTCAACCATTGCTTATATGAGATAAGGTTCATTACCCACTGACCTCTGGACCTCTCTGAATAGATGTCAGAGAGGTCCTCTCCTGCTTCAATAAGGCAGCTAGAATTAATCGCAGTCTTCCTGCAGTGAGTTCAGTAGTGCTGAGTGCAGAAAGCTTATTATCTTCTGTGAACTGGACACCCTTCTTTCCTCTATTAACACAGCCTAGGATTGCATTAGATCATTTGTCAGTGTCCTCACCTTGGATAACCCTCCATATCTATGGATATATTAGCAGGAGGGAATTGAGAGGAACTTTTATCAGACCATCTAATCTGACCCCCTGAACCCTTAATCAAATAGCAGTGCTTTTATAGCAAGTTATCTGGAAACCTATATAAATGGATCATTAAAAACACTGCTGTTTTGGAACCACTAAAAATTGAGGAAGGTGGCTGGTGTTCAAACATCCTTTCGTTTGTTCCTGTACTGGTGAATTCAGTATTAATAAGCCACAACCATGTGTCTGGCTGGGACAGAGACATGAAGAACAGACCCCTGAATCTCAGTTCCCAGGTGTCTCAGATAAGCTGATCAATAATGGCATACTGTGTGCCAGGTACTCTGACAAAGGTGTGTAACAGTGATATGAGGACAGACAGGAGGAATGCCCAACCCAGCCTAGGTCAGATGAGGGGTCATGGAGGCATCACAGAGAATCCCATTCTGAGTCAGATCTTAAAGGAAAAGCGAGGGTCCTCCTGGCTCCCTTTCTTCAGTGACTAGAACAATGCCTTTGTGCTAAGAAATAAATGAATCAAAATTTAAAATATGACAAATTTAAAAGTTGGATAGTTAATGAATAGATGGATCAGTTAATTAATGAGTTAATTAGATATAAACAGTACTTCAGTCATGTGCCAGCCACGGAGATGAAAGATTAATGTTTTCATACAGAGATAAGAAGTTTGGTTAAGCTACAACTATGCTTGTAGAGAAGGAACAAGAAATGGGATGAGAGAAGTAGGTAAGGAAGAAAATAATGTGAAGGAACAGGGACTAGATACAGAAGAAACACCTGGTGTTGCTCTTGGAAAAGTCCAGCACAAAAGAGAAAAGAGGAGGGAAGGTGGGAACATATTTGAGAAACACCAAGCACCAAGGATACCAGAGGTAGAGATGGAAATATAATTCCTTGTGTTCTCACTTGGGCAACTGTAAGAAGGAAGGTTGAATTGACCAACCTTCAGACCAGAGGTAGGGCAGATTTTGAAGGTGAGGGGAATGACAAATCCAGTTCGCTTTGAATTAAATGTAAGACATAAGATGGAGCACTGATAAGAGAAGTCCATAAAGAATGGACCACCCATTCCCAGTCTTCAAGGAGGAGAGGGAACTAAATACAGATCTCCTGGTTACCAGGGCACATACGTGATAGTTGACGTCTTCGGGGTGAATGAGATTGTCCGGGGAAAGAGGGAAAGTACACAGCGTGGAGAGAAAAATGCTGAACATCAAGGCCTGGGCAGCACAAGTATCTAAGAGGCTGCCTAAGGAAGAGAAATCCACAAGCCAGACTTCAAAAGCATCTCTGAGAAGGGAAGAATTGGCTTTATTGGTAAGTTGAGTAACAAACGCCAGCTGAGCAGAAGTTAAAAGCAGGAAGGTCGGAATGATTAATGGATCCAAAGTTCTACTATCTTACAGACTTTAATTATAAAATATAAACTTTATTTTCAAAGAATACATTTTTCTAGCTAAAAGGACACTTTCTTAATAACTAGTCACTTTTTCTTTGCCATCTTTCTCATTTTAAGGGTCTCCTTGCAGCTACCCCAGTGCTAAAAGGTATTTCTAAAACCTTCCAGTGAAGCTGAGGCAGGAGCAGAGGGTGGGTTCAGATATGGGGCCTTGAGATAGAGTTTGGATTTTATTCTCTGTGAAATGGGAAGCTTTGAACCATTCACATTCAGCAGCCCTGGACTGCAATGCCCACATTTTATCAGTAGGCACTGATATCTAATAGAACATGGTTGCTCAAGACCTCGGTTACAAGGAAACCCGAGGACATGGATGGGTCTGGATAGCTGATGGCTCACCACTGTAAGCTACGGATCTGCTCCCCGCACCCCTTTACATTTTTAATGGATTGTTCCCCTAAATCTGTCCATACTTATAGTATAGTATATTCTATCTTTAGATCATTTTATTGCTATACCGAGAAAATGGAAGCCATAAGAGGAGTTTCCTCATTTTGATACCATGAAGTTCACCGGCCTCTGCATATCTTTGTCTGTCCTCTGCCTTTCCTCTTCAGACACATCAAGTGCCCCAGACGGAATCAAAACCTACCCTTCCCTTGGTGCTCTGTCCCCATCCTCACTCACCTTCACGCATGCTTTACCTGGCTACTCTCAGGAGTTATCTCACCTCCCATCTTAACTGCATTTTTAATTTAAATTTTATTTGTATAAATATATGGAGTCTAAGTGTAATTTTGTCACATGTCTGTATTGACAGTGGTGAAGTCGGGGATTTTAGGGCATCCATGACCCGAATAATGTATACTGCACTCGTTAAGTAATTTCTCATCGTCTGCCCACATCCACCCTGAAACTGTTTTGAGTCTTTATCATCTACCATTCCCACTCTACGTCCACATGTATGTTATTTTGCTCCGACGTGTAAGTGAGAACATGTGGTATTTGTCTTTCTGTGTCTGAGTTGTTTTACTTAAAATAATAGTCTTCTGTTCCATCCATACTGAGGCAAAAGACTTGATTTCATTTTTTATGGCTGAATAGTATTCTACTGTGCATATATGCTACATTTTCTTTATTCATTCATCCATTGTCAAATATGGGTTGATTCCACAGTTTGCCTATAGTGACTAGTGCTGCAATAAACAGACAAATGCAGGTATCCTTTTAATAGAATGATTTCTTTTCTTTTGGGTAGCCAGATATCCAGACTGCCAGATCCTGTGGTCCTCCTAGTTTTAGCTCTTTGAGAAATCTCCATGCTGTTCTCCATAGAGGTTGTACTAATTTATATTCCCACCAACAATGTGTAAACACTGTCTTTTCTCTGCATCCTCACCAACATGTAAATTTTTTCTGCCTTTTTAGTAATAGCCATTCTGACTGGTATAAGATGATAGCCTCCTGCGGTACCAGAACTCTCCCTTTAAAATACAAATGTATGATACACCTCCCACCTTAACAATATTTAATGTACAAGTGTCCTAACCACCACGCAATGCCCCTGCAATGCCCCCTTCACAGCATAACCTCAAGGAAGAGCTGTTTCCACTGTCTCTTTCTCACTTCCCAATTTCATCACTGATTCCAACCAGATTTCTATTTCCTCCATCAACTGACCAAGTCAAGACTGCCAGTGAGCCCCCATTGGACCCCCTTCCACAGCTGTGACATTCGACTTTCCACATTTACCTAATTCAGTTCACCACTCCTTCCTTCTTGGAGTTCTTTCTTCTATTGGTTTCTACAAAACTCTCATTATTCCACTTACCTAGGGCTCCTTCTCAGCTTCCCTTGGTTGATTTCTCCTTCCCTCTTCCCCTGATCTCACACTGATATCTAATATGAATCTCACACTCAAATCTCAAATCAGAGTTTGTCATTTCACCTCAAATCCTCACTCAGTCTTCCCCATTTCAGTGAATGGCACCACCATCCATCTACACAGGTAAAGTCAAAAGTCTGGGAATCTTCCTTACCACCTCCTCCATTTTCTTTACTCCCTGCCTGCAATCCATCAGCAAATCCCATCAGTGCTACTTCTGAAATATACATGGACCTCACCCACTTCTCCCGTTTCCACTGTTTCCTGTCTGGTCCAAGGGCCATCCTAGTAGTCTGGACCTCCCCAGCCACCTGCCAAGCCTCTCTGCCACTGCTTTTACATCCTGTTATCCAGGGTAATCTTTTACTCTTTTCCAAGTGATGTCAGTGCCCTGAATAAAACTCTCCAATGGCTTCCCACCTCACACAGAATAAAATCCAACTCCATGTTGGGGTCCCATACCCAGCCTCCTCTTCTCCTCCAGCTTTTCCACAATTCCCTGGACACTCCACGCTTCACTTTTGCCACATGAGTCCTTCTATTCTTGAAGTCACAAGGCACATTCCAGCCTCAGGACCCTTGCACATGCAATCCCTCTTGCTGGAACACCAGTCTTCACAGGCTTGGCTTCTCTCTCCATTCAGGTCTCTACTTAAACGTCACCATAATTAACAGCTTTCCTAACCACTTTGCCTCAGGTAGAACCGGTAGCCCTCAGCTGGAAGTTGGGTCTCTATCACACCATTCCATTCTCTTCGTATCACTTTTTGCTATCTGAAATTAAC
>NW_012101754.1:2521277-2529470 GCF_000951045.1 Mandrillus leucophaeus | reverse complement strand
AAACCCTCATAACCTAGCTAAGGTATATAAAAACTAATAAATCAATGATAAACCAGGGATAAATGCTGTCTGACTACCATTTAGGGATTCTTGATACATTGAAATAACATTTATAGAGGTAAGAGTTTTTGCCCTTAAATTCTGAAACCCTCATAACCTAGCTAAGGTATATAAAAACCTCTGATTTAAAACTGTAAAGTTGAACTTGCAGGCTGAAGAATTTTTGACATGAAATCTATACAAGGGTGTGTAAAGACATTTACATATGATCTTTCCCAATGAAGTTAAATCATTCTTGGAAATTTTAAGCACTATTGGCTATTGTTTTGTCATGGAGGGGGTTCATAAAGAACATTAAAAATAGAGTCTAATTTCTCTTTTAAACTAGAAAAAATAAATTTGCAGAAATCACCCGAATATAATACTCCAGCAGGAGACAAGAACACAGGAAAGTTTTAAAACTTGCAGTTGCCCACATGTAAGCACCTAAAGTGGCTATTAGCTGCCACCTGGTATCACGACCTCAGTAAGTCTCCAGGCCCACACATTGAGAAACAAAAGCCATTCCAGGGATGTATCCTGGATCAGAAGAGGTGAGAACCGTTCTTTGTCTTAGCAAGGTGGTTGTGGTCATTAGACCAGTATTGCCACCACACGAAGGCTTCCTAAATTCCCAAGCTCCCCGGGTTGATTTGCAAGACCCTCCCTGCCCATGTTCCCACTGAGATTAGAGCTCTTAGGTTAGAATAAGAAGGACTGAGCACTTGCCTCAGGGAAGCAAGTTGCAGATGCCAGTTGGGGTGGTGACAAGGCTTGGGGGGATGCTATGGGCTTTACAGAGGACAGAGACTGGCAGCCATCACTCAGGCCTCCAGCAAGAAAGGGGAGCGTGGGGAGCCAATTTAGGGCTAACAAGCAGTATAAATTCCATTTGCTGTAAAAAGGAGTGTGTGGTTTGTCCACGCTGCTGTACCAGGGTCAAGGCTGTGTTGAGCAGGAGTACAGAAGCACAGTTAGGAGTGTGGGCTGCTAAGAGCTCAGTGCCTGGACAGATGGCTCTAGGGCTCCGGGCTGCTGCCCCTCCCTCATGGCTGCAGATTTCAGGGAGTTGTGTGACCTTTCACCACTCAGCTTTCTCCTCTGTAAACACACATACACACCTGTGGTCACTATTTTCTCTTAGGGTTGCCGGAAAAATTAATATTAATAATCCCATTGTAAGAACGTAATAGAAGACAGCTGTTATTAACAAAAGGACTTACATTGTAGCTTGTGTGTCTGCTTTCTAGAGTTCTTCTACCCCCATCGTTGCTGTTCGGCCATCACCTCTCAGCCAGCTTGCTTTGAGCACCTCTTTTCTTCCCATCAAACTCTATACTGTTTATCTCAATAGGACCTGGTACTTCTCAAAATTGAAAACAAGACTGTAGTTTATGATTTATATCTGTCTATCCATGAAGTCAAGTGTCCCATTCACCGCCCTATATCCTCACAGCCTCGTTTCAGGTTGGAGCATATTTCTATTTGACTCTTAACTCAATCAATACTTGTTGAATGTTGTTGTGAAATCTGCCTGTCATGTCCATCATCATAGTGATAAAAGAATATACGAGCAACAGTCAGGGACTCCTTGGTGAGGAACATGCATTAGTGTATGAACGTTTAAGTCACTTCTCTCAGAGGCATCTTTCCTTACTTCTGAGTGAGACTGTGGAGAAATACTGAGCGGGAGGCCACTTACCCATCTGTGACCCTACACCAGACGATTACCAAGGACCCTAATTCTTTCATCTATAAAATGGAAATCAGGTTAGCAAACCCACAGGAATGTTGTGAAGACTAAGTGTTATACAGAAACCATTTTTAAATTTACTTTTAAGCAAGAGTAACCATCTTTAAAACAAATATGACAGGTAATCCCAAAGTATAAAGCAGACCAAGTGGAACTTCAGGAGGATAGACTCTCTGCTTGGCTCTCAGAACATCACCAGGAAACTTCATCAGAAGCTAGAGCTCATTGGACCACAGTGTCAAAACCACTGAGGCTCAGGCTGTCACACGCCGAACAGGGAACATAATAGACTTGGAATAGACATGCATTCTCTCTCTTTTTGCTTGTCTTCTTTGCATTTAGCTGAGGTTGCTTCATAAATAAGTTCTAGCTCTAAGGGCAGGGAGGGGAGGGGTAGGTGACTTTCCCCCAATATGAAATTGAAGTTCTCATCTTAGAGCTATACAAAGGAAACTAGCATCTGTGTTGGCAGTTCTCTAAGTTTTAAGTTGTGGATATTGTGTTAAAACAGAGATCCAAGTCATTAAACACGAACAGCAGGCATGAAAGAAAATAACTCTTGCACAGTACCATTTCACATTGTTGTAACCAGAATTATGTAGGTAAAAATGAGTCCCATCTAGGGATAAAGCAAGAATTTTTACTTGACATCAAGAGCATGAGATTGATGCAGGGCCATTTCCCAACAAAAAAGCACCCAACACAGAATATTATTTCATTATCTTTTCCAGCTTTTTTGAGGTATAATTCACAAATAAAAGTTGGATATATTTAAGATGTACAGCATGTTTTGATATACATTGTGAAAGGATTACCACCTTCGAACTCATTAACATATTCATCACCTCACATAGTTAATATTTGTTGTGTATTATGACAATACCTAAGATCAATATCTTAGCAAATTTCAAGTATTCAATAGAGTATTGTTAACAATAGTCACCATTCAGTACATTAGATCTTCAGAACTCGTTCAAAAAATATTATCTATATAACAATATTATAACAGCTACAAACTCACTATAAAAGGTATGGATGATAGTCTGTTGTTTGTTGGTTGTTTTTAATTTTCTCTCCATTGTAAGGAGATGGGGAGAGAAAACTGGTTCACTGCACTTTTTGGCAGCTGAGCTCTGTTCTCTGATTGGCATGTCTTTGCTTCTCTCCTCCCCAGGCAGAGACCACTCAGCTCTGCCTGAGGCTCATGCCTCTGGCGAAGCTTCCTGGCTTCTGCCTGTCACTCTCAGCCTGAGCCTCTCCTCCAGCCCCTTGGCTTCTCCACTTCCCCTCAAGGGACCTCGTCCACTGTGACTCCCTCAACCTCTAGGTAAAACGGCTCAGTTCCACATGCACCAGGGCACTAGATATCCTTTGCATGTCTTTATCTTTCAATTTAGCTGATGGCCCTTGGCTCACATTTAATGGAAACTTTCATTCTGCCAGAGGGGATTGCTTTATCTATATTTTTTATACAAAAGTTCAGCCGTTGAATCGGCTTAGTAGGTGACCTGTGTGGCCCAGCAAGAGCGTCAGGAAGCCATTTTTTTCCTTCTCAGTTAATCAGAAGTGTTCCTTGCACCCCCATATAGAATTGCCGCACAGCACACTGGCAGGTCAACATTTGAAGGTGTTTTCTAGGAATGCAGCAAAATGCACTAAAACGTCCTCATATGAGGCCAAAACGTCCAGCCTGAATAAAAACTCATAAATTTACCTGGAACTATGTTGCTGTCTCTGGTCCAGTCTCCATGGGAAGACATCCAATAATTAACAACCAACAAATTTACGTAATCTTTTGAGTTTCCAACTCTAAGAAAAAAAGTGGCACAAAGCCAGGTTTAGGTGAAGTCTAACAATGGGGATCACCCACAAGTTGAATGTTAAGCTGGGAAAAATAACAAATGCTCATCAATTATTTTCTAAAGTTACTCTGGACAAGACCCAATAGAATACCATTACTCCAGTCCGTGCAATGCCTTTTATGCCAGTCAAGTGCAAACCTGAACGAACAACCCTTCTCTTGGCAAGGCAGGTCTTTAAAGGAACCCAACCGGTGCTGACTGCACCCCAGTCTGCTTTTATCAGAAGAGCAAAGGAGTTGGATGGGCAGCCTCGTTCCCAACAGGCTCTTTCCATTGTCTGTTGCAGAGAGCAAATGCCTCCCTGGGGTTAATACACTGCATAAGAGACAGAGTGAAAACTGACCAGTGACCACCAAGGAGGATGCTGGGGCCTCCATCAGCCACACCATCTGAGGAGCCCTACATCACATCAGAGATTGAGGGGCAGAGCCTGGCCAGCCCCTTCAATTGTGTTTCCCGTGCCTCGGAGTGCATTGAGAAGCATCAAGCTGGCCTGAACTGCTTTTAACCTCGAGAACAAAGACCAGTGTGAGTGGGGATCAGAAAAAGAGTGAAGGAGAAAGGGACAAATTAGGACAAAATGCCTGGGTGATAAAGGGAACAGAAGCAAACTGTACCCAACTGTTTGAAGTTAAGGGCACCCGAGGAGAAGGCAGGTTCTCCTTCCCTTTGCAAGGTCACTAGTCACAAGCGTGAGACCACAGGGTGGCCTCAGGCAGCCCTGAGACCTCCTTTTCTCTCACAGTTAGGTGAGCATAGGATGTGGCAGCTGACTCAAACAGGAGCAAGGAGTCTCTGCCAGGGGTATGGGATTTGAAAGCAAAACAGAGAAATCTACACTCCCTTTGGACGCCAGGATTTATGACATGTGGTATAATGAGAGATAATGAGAGAGAGTGGCAGAGCACCTTCCACCCACCCATCAGGAAAGCAGAGAGAGCCGCCTTACAGATAAAAATGAGGCAGGTGCAGCCGGGCATGGTGGCACAGCCAGGTGGAGTGGCTCACGCCTGTAATCCCAGCATTTTAGGAGACTGAGGCGAGTGGATCACGAGGTCAGGAGATCGAGACCATCCTGGCTAACACGGGGAAACCCCATCTCTACTAAAAATACAAAAATTAGCCGGGCATGGTGGCAGGCGCTTGTAATCCCAGCCACTCGGGAGGCTGAGGCAGGAGAATCTCTTGAACCTAGGAACCTAGGAGGCAGAGGTTGCAATGAGCCAAGATCAGGCCACTGCACTCCAGCCTGGTGACAGAGTGAGGGTCCATCTCAAAAAAAAAAAAAAAAAAGGCAGGTCCACAGGGCTCAGGTGCCCAGACCAAATGTCTTCATGGGCAACCTTGCCAGAGAATAGTTCCACTCTCCTAGATTATTTAATTTTTCTTCTATTTCATAACCAAGTGGAAGTCTGCCCCATCATTGAATTTTAAGCAGAAACTACCATTCATTCATTCCTTCATGCAACAATATTTACCCAACAATCATTGTTCCAGCTCTTAGACAAAACCGAACAACAACAAAAATTCAGCCTTTGTAGCACTAACATTCTAGTGGAGACTGATTAGGAATAATCAAGACAATATAGAAAGTAACTTACATAGCTTGCTACAATGCTAGAAGAAAAGCAGGCTGCTCTGCCTATGGGATAGCCCAGCTCTATCTATAGAGCAGCAGGGAAAAAAAAGTTACTCTGGATAAAAGGAGTCCTAAAGAGAGAGTGTTGCAATTTTAAATGAGTAGTCGAAGCAGGCCTTTCTCAAACAAGGAAAGATTTTAAGAAAGTAAGGGAAGAACTTTTTGGATATGTAGAGAAAAGGATTCCCATCAGCTAACACAGCCAGTGCAAAAGCCCTGAGGCAGAAATGTGCACAACCTGTTTGAGAAACAGCGAGGAGGCCAGTTTGGCCGAGGCAGTGTGAGGGAGAGGGAGGGTGATGGATGGAAGCCGTGATCAGAGATGAACGGGGCACTCATTGTTTCTAAAGGAGTAACGCAGGTATGCCACTGCAACATGCATCATGCATTTTTGCAGTTTCTGACTATGTGTATTCTCCATGAAAGTCAGTTCACCATGTCCAACCACAGAAATGAAAGACTCCATGTCTTCCTGTCTCTACCCCATCATACCTGGAGGACAAGACACCTTCTCTGACTCAGTCCCAAGGAATTAAAGTAAGTAGTACCAAGATGAATCGCAGAATGCATTTCTCTCATTGCAGGGATACCAACAATGGTGTACTGCTGTCTGGCGGGGGAGGCCTTTCCAGGCTCTTTCTCGGAAAATACTGATTATGCTCCCTGGCTTCCAAAACCATGGTCAGGTATTTTTGGCAACTATCATAGTAATTTATTCAGGCAAAAACCATTTATGAATCTTTAAACCATTGGGTAAAAGTCGATGAAGAATAAGATATTTGCAATGTCTCTAAATAGCTCCCAACAAATTATTTACTAATCACAAAAAGGGAGATAGTAACTTTACAGTGGCGAAACCTGGCAAAAATCCACAGTAAGCAGGTGATCAAAGTTAACATCATAGATAATGGGACACTAGTCTGTCCCCCTTATCAGACTGAAATTGTTGAGAATAAAGTCAAAGTCTTTTTGCAGATTCTTTAGTGCCACTTGTCGTAGCAAAGGTTGAAGAAACCCGGCACCTATTGGATGCCAGA
Source organism: Mandrillus leucophaeus (assembly GCF_000951045.1). Classification (NCBI taxonomy): domain Eukaryota; kingdom Metazoa; phylum Chordata; class Mammalia; order Primates; family Cercopithecidae; genus Mandrillus; species Mandrillus leucophaeus. The sequence continues at coordinate 2,523,140 of NW_012101754.1, read as the reverse complement.
TTTGCACTCATAGTTCTCTGCCACGTGGTCTTTTTTTCCACTTTACACAGGAAGAAAACAATGGTCAAAGAGAGAAAGAAACTTTTCAGTGGTTATACATCAATAATTTACAGGGTCTAAATTTGAACCTAGAGTTTCCTGACTCCAAAGTCCAAGTTCTCTTCTCTTTCTTACACAGCTTTCAGTCTGAAATCTAATCATGCAACGCCAGAACTGGTTAATCATGTGACAGAGATTTCTTTTTCACAAGATTAAAGAACAGAAAATTTTGCATAGGCAGGAATCACAAACTTGACTGCTAATCATTGTTCCCTTAATACACAAAAGGAGCCAACTCAGAGAGCTGCAAGAAAATGGTGCATGGTCACAGCGAGGCAGACTTGAAGAATGAATGACACATCTAAACAGGGCAGCTGCCTTCAGGTCCGATCCATTGTTGGCATTGGCAGTGAGAACCCAAGATTGCCAGATTGTCTCATGTTTCCTTCACATCAGAAGGAAATCTAAATGTGTGTGAATTGTTAAGCATTGGCCACTAATTTTTTAAAAGTGAAACACTCGGCTAGGCGCGGTGGCTCAAGCCTGTAATCCCAGCACTTTGGGAGGCCGAGACGGGCGGATCACGAGGTCAAGAGATCGAGACCATCCTGGCTAACATGGTGAAACCCCGTCTCTACTAAAAAAAAAAAAAAACTAGCCGGGCGTGGTGGCGGCGCCCGTAGTCCCAGCTACTCCGGAGGCTGAGGCAGGAGAATGGCGTAAACTCGGGAGGCGGAGCTTGCAGTGAGCTGAGATCGCACCACTGCACTCCGGCGTGGGCGACAGAGCAAGACTCCGTTTCAAAAAAAAAAAAAAAAAAAAGTGGAAGACTCAGCTGGCTTAACTAAAGACATCTATACGCCTGAAGTCACCATGTTTGGCCTGAAGTCACCAGTTTACAATCTCTGGCACAGACTACTGTTCTTACTAGCCTTCACATTGCCCGCGCTGGTTCCGGCTTCTCAAACGGTGTTGGTGTGAGTGATTCGCTGTAGGTACCCGCCCAGGATTGCTGCCATCTTTAGAAACTCAGCAGACTAAGTTGAGCTGAAATGAAGTTAGAGTAAAAGTGTAATAAGCTATTGTTGGTATTTCACAACTGATTATCTGGGAATGAGAAGGAGGAATGAATTTGGAATCCAACTCCTTAGTCTTAATTTTCAGTCCTACCGATTGCCACTGGCTACTAGAAGTCATGTGATTTTGATGTAGCCACTCCCCATGTGGGCCCTTGAAGTGACAATACTGTTGAGGAATAACAATATATGCCTTGGAAATATGCGTTCCAGGTATTGTAAGGCAGTGAGCATAAAGTGGCAAGTGAAGTAAAAATGACTACAATTTTCTAAAACTTATTTGCACTGAGAAGTAAGAATATGATGCTTTCTTCACTCATTTATTAAGGAAATGCAGCATAGATTCTTTCACCAGGCTGTACGGTTCATGCCCAGGTGCCGTCGCTTAGCATCTATGACCTTAGGTAGGTTATTGAACCTGCACCTCACTTCCCTCCTCTCTGATATGCAGATAGTAATAGCATCTACCTATTTAGTCAGGGTTCCCCTCAGAGACGTTATTAATAGGATATATAGAGAGAGAGATAAGAAGATCTTTATCAGGAGAATTGGCTCACTAGATTATGGAGACTAAGTCTCCCGATACACCATCTGCAGGCTGGAGAACCAGGGAAAATGGTGTGGCTCAGTGCAACTCTGAGGGCCTGAGAACCAAGGAAGCCTATGGTGTAACTCTCAGTCCAAGAGCCCAAGGTGCGGCTGATGCAGATCCCGAAGTCTGAAGGCAGAGAGCCTGGGGTTCTTACAT
>NW_012101754.1:2515711-2519862 GCF_000951045.1 Mandrillus leucophaeus | reverse complement strand
AGTCCAATATATTTCAATTGCTTTTCATTTGTGTTACTGCAAAAGTAGGGTTGGGTGGAGACTTAAAAACTCTAGAGACTATTAAATAGAGACCATTAAAAAGGGCAAGAGATAAGATAGGGTAGTAGAATGATTTCTCGATTTGGAGTTAGACCAACTTGAGTTTGGATCCTAGTACTTCATTTATTAACTGTTAGTTTACATAAAGCAAGTTACATAACCTCTCCAAGCCTCAGTTTTCTCAACTGTAAAACAGTGCTAATATTCTTCTCATTGGGTTGTGGTGATGCTTAAATCAGATAACATGAATAAATTGACTAGTGTAGGGCTTGGCCCACAGTACCCTTTAAATGTGTGCCATTCGCTCCAGCACTCCATACCTTCCCTAGACTCTCACTTTGTGTTTTACAAGGTAGGGGGCAGGAGAGGGAGAGGGTGGATACAAAAGGAAGTCAACAGACATCTTTTTCCAGCAGACTTCACATCACTTAGAGCAACTCACAGAGGCTTCATTCTCCAAAACATCTTCAGCCCACATTAGGGCAGGATTACAAATAAACAGAACTAGCTCCAGTTCTGCGTACCAAAGCTTAGCAGAAAATGCAATTCGTAAAAGAAGATAAGAAAGAAAACAGGGAGGAATCAGAGCAAAATGAGCAGAGTGGTAAAAGGATTTTACCTTGACACAGTGATGATAGAACACTTAACCGGAGAGCTAGGAATGTCATCAGAGAACAGCCATTTCCAGCATTCCACTTCCTGCTCTATTGGAATGACACCTCTTGGTTTAAGCATCAGCTTACACAAACTATTGCCATTTTTACTTGCATGTATTTATATCCCTTTGGAACATTATGTATATCAGTTATGTGTTGAGTGCATTATCTTAGGTGCATGTTAGAATTATTATTTATATAGTGTGACACTGAAAAGGAGGAACTAACAAGACCCAGCTAACATCTGTGTTTCCAGGTTCTAGAAGGTAAACTAAGTGAATTAAGTCCATGTCCACATAAAAGCTAATCTCTGCTTGACAAACAGAGGGTGAAATATAACCTAGAACTCTCCCAAATCCAAAGCATTGCCACTGCCTAACAAATCTGAGTGATGACAGCAACATTGTTAGGGAGGACCTGAGTGCCTAGCACTGAGCTAACCATTTTCTATGTACAACTTTGATTAGTTCTCATGGCAACACTGTGAGGCAATTGCTGTCACTATACTTGTTAAGATCAGGAAACCAACCCTTGCAGGTTATCGGACCACACCGACACTAAAAACAGGAGCCTAGAAGCCAAAAATTGTCTAGTTCTTGAACCTATACTCTTAATTTTAAGTGAACTCCCTTCATATCAACCTGTATCCTGCTGAATAGACACATAGTGGGTCTCACCTATTCCCACAGCAAGACCCAGGCTTGGAAGATTTGGGCTTGGAACACAGATGAGTAAGGAACATAAGAGATGGGTTTGGAACATAAAAGATGAGATCAAGTCTGAAATAAATATCAAAAAGAATTCTAAGACAAGTTATTGGCCAAAAAATTCCTGTAACATAAGTTTATTGGACTCATAAATGAAAACAAAAAAAAAAAGGGGGAACTTGAGGGGCAGCTGGAAAATAGGGGCTAATAACAAGGGTTTCAGACAAAGGATTACAGTCATAAACCAAAACAGGACACCTAAGAGTGATACAAGCAGGAGGACGAGCAGAAGACAAGTTTGAAAGTTGGAAGAAGTTTCAAGCTAGACCACATCTGCAGGGCAGGCTCTGTTTAAACTGCAGCATGGGTGGTTGACCATTGAATTTCACGATCCTGAATATTCCCTGATTCTTTCAGGGCACATAACTCAATATCCAGGAGAAATTATTCCTGCCACTAGGGGAAAGTCTGTGCCCTGCTGTTATTCCTGCCCTGGAAATTCACATCCTCCATGTTCTCTGACCCTGTGCACAGTGAAGTCCAGGTTCAATACTCCTAGCTGAAAAAGAGATTGGAAAAGTGTGTTTCTAGTATTTTTGCTTCTAGGCTAGGAAGTTGGCTCTCCTCCACAAAATCTCATCATGGCAGGGTAATCGGCTATGCTCAGTCAGGGAAATAAAATGCTGGACACTTAAAAGGAATAATAAAGGTCCATTGCTGAATTATTTCCATTTCTTCCATTAACTATGACCTCAAAACACTACATAGACAGTCCCATAAAGCCCTCCTTACCCCATCCCAAAACTTCAGAAAATTGCAAGATTTCAGACTACAAGCTTAAGTAGAAAGCATAACTTGCTTCCCAAGCCTATTTTGCCCCTAAGCTTGCCTTTGTTGGATCTGATGAAATCTCAATTCCCAGACCTACCAGCTGCCTTCCCAAAGTGGTTGGAAATGTCTCAAACCATAAAGTTGTTTTGGAATTAAACATTCCTAAATAAATTGCTGAACTAAATGTATTTCAAGGTCATACCACCTTCAAACCTGTGCCCCTGAATCACACTCTGGGCCACGTTGCTAACTTCAGTTACTTAAACTGATGAGGATCGAGGACACTTTGCCCCACAGGACTACTGGAATCTTCTTGGACGTTCTCAATCCTGGGGCGCTCAGTGTATTGCGGTAGGTCATTTGTACCTAGCTAGCCTCATTCGACAGAGTCTTTTAAATATAGGCATAGCTACGTTTTAGCACTATGAAAAACTGTGGTTTAAAAAACTGTGCTGTGACTTAAAAAGTAAATCTTGATTAAGACTGCCTAGTGTTAAACTCTAGACGACCACTTACTAGAGGTATGAGCTTAGGCAAATTATTTTACCTCTCTGTAAATTAGGAGGTAAAATTAGGAGGTAAAAAAATCTTAGTTTTCTTATCTGTAAATTAGGAATGTTAAAAGTCTCTGTCTTGTGAAGTTTTTGAGAGGATCAAAATAGTAATACATAATGATATACATAGAAGCATCGAGAATGGTTTCTGACATGTTTAATTCCTTGGCAATCCTATTAGCAACCTTTTTATGACAAAATTGAGGCTTAAGAAGATTAAATAACTTGTCCAAGATTATACAGGTATTATACAAAGAAGCGATTTCTTTCTCTAAATTCATTCCAAAGAGTTGGCTGAGGACTCTGATGAGTTATGAAAAATAAAATGAAAACAAAGCAGAGTATATAACAGACAAGGGACTCTGGTTTTCTACAATAGAAGAAACATCACATTGGCCTCATATTTCTCCATCAGCAGAATAGATTTCAGAAGAAAATAGAGCAATGTCCACACAGGTGCATAAGAAATCAAAGACTTCCCTACATCAAACTAGTTGTTAATTCACAAATGGGAAGGAAAGGGTTTTCTTTTTCCAGATATGTAAGAAAACTGAAAAATAATTTTGAGGTATATTGCCTGAAAAAAGACTTCAGAATATTCTCTACATGACCAAAAATGTAATGAAAATTAAAGAGCCAGAAATATTGAATACATAACCTAAAGAAAAATGGCTGAGTACATAATAAAATTAAACAAGTACAGTAGATACATATCTAAGTGATGTTTTGCAAATAAGATAAAATCACTATAATTTTTTTTTGAGACAGGGTCTTGCTCTTTTGCCCAGGCTGCAGTGCAGTGGCACAATCACAGCTCACTGCAAACTCCACCTCCCAGACTGAAGCAATTCTCCTGCCTCAGCCTCCTGATTAGCTGGGACCACAGGTGCACACCACCACGCCTGGCTAATTTCAATATAAAATGTTTAAATTATCCTTTAAAAAATAGAGTAAAATGTTTTTTTCAAAAAAAATCTGTAGTTTACTAACAACTATATGTATCAATACGATTCAAATTTATTTTTTAAATGATAAAAATGTAAAAGTTCATAAAGTTTGCTAAAAATATGCTGAGATCAGTTTTCCATAGGGCAGAGTCAGAAGTTATGATACTGTTGTTCATTGGTAATTAGAAAAATTTGGATTGCAGTGTGTTTTTGAAAAACTTCAAAGGAAATTGCCAGTGGAGTTAAAAACAGGATGCACACCTGTTTTCCAAATCACTACAGAACAAAAAAGCAAGATTCAAGAATCTGCAAAGAATAAAAATAGATAATATTTATTTAACTCTCATTTTATGCCAGGTACTATACATGTTTGCTTCTCTTTCTTTCATTTATTTC
>NW_012101754.1:2512069-2515030 GCF_000951045.1 Mandrillus leucophaeus | reverse complement strand
GAAGAAGGGTTTCCCATCTCTGGAAGGGAGAGAAAGAATTAATCCTTCTTCCACCCTTTTGTGCCATCGGGCCTCCAGCCTCTTAGTCCAATATATTTCAATTGGAGGGTGCCTGCCCACACTGAGGGCTGGGCTTCTCACTCACCCACCAACTCGAATGCCAGTAACCCTCCAGAAACACCTTCACAGACACCTTTGGGGCAACCCAATTATTCTAACCAATTGACAAGCCACCGGGGTTTCTCTTTCAGTAGAAGAGGGACAGGCTCAGTGCCCACTATAGCACTGAGAATAATTAATATATATATTAATGATTAATATTTTACCAGCTGAGTATCCCTTAATCCAATCAACTTAACAATCAAAATCAACCACCACACTACTTGAGAGTGTTGGGAGTTTTAGAAGAAGAGTTAATAGCACAAAAGAATTATGTTTTATGTGTTATCTATTAAGTTTGTGAGAAAATAAATTATTAAAAATAACATGAGAAAATAACCACATTTATGGCCATACAATTAACAAGTCTTAATTTGATAGGGCAGCAATCAGCTTTCTACAAGTTTCTCTTAAATATAATAATCTGTTAAGGATCTCTTCAGCAGCAATTGATTGACGATAGCTAGCAAAGTCATTATGATTCTGCATAATTTTAAAGCAGCTATTTTTTATAGATACTCAGAATGAAATAATAAAAAATAGAAGATGATGGAAATAGTTATAGATACTTAAATCGAGCATTTTCCTCAGCATAAAAAGTTGATGTAATCATGACTGTACAAAGGTGACATAAAATATCAATTCAGGAAAAGGATGATAAAAACTTTTTTAAAAGCATTTTGTCATACACCTTACAGAACTGCTAAATTGCCTTTCTATTCTCAATAACACGAGTCAAAGGCCTCAAAGCTGGTATAAAAAATGTGAAACAATCCATTGCAGGAGCAGCCCCTGATAGGAGAAAACAGGATTTCCAAATCAATTTGTCATGATCCAATATGGATTAAGCAGTTTATTTGTTTTGACATTTCTCATTTGCTAAGTGCCAGCATGCCAAAGTAATCTTTCTGTGATACAGACACCGACCAGAACATTTATTATTATTTGTTTAGGGGATTTATAGCCCCTTTCCCTCCAGAGAAGTCATTTGAAAGCAGAAATATTCGGAAATTGGAACTGCATGTGGTTTCACCTGATAATAGTTTAATCTCATCATCTCGCCACTGCAGTGGAAAACCATGCTCTCCAACCTTGGAAAAGGAATGAAAGGCCTTCCAGATTTATGTAGCAAACACAACCACCCCACCTTAGATTTGAACATCTACCCCTCACGGAAAGTAACGGTAATGTGTATTCCAGAATCTTTTCAGTCCAATATATTTCAATTGCTTTTCATTTGTGTTACTGCAAAAGTAGGGTTGGGTGGAGACTTAAAAACTCTAGAGACTATTAAATAGAGACCATTAAAAAGGGCAAGAGATAAGATAGGGTAGTAGAATGATTTCTCGATTTGGAGTTAGACCAACTTGAGTTTGGATCCTAGTACTTCATTTATTAACTGTTAGTTTACATAAAGCAAGTTACATAACCTCTCCAAGCCTCAGTTTTCTCAACTGTAAAACAGTGCTAATATTCTTCTCATTGGGTTGTGGTGATGCTTAAATCAGATAACATGAATAAATTGACTAGTGTAGGGCTTGGCCCACAGTACCCTTTAAATGTGTGCCATTCGCTCCAGCACTCCATACCTTCCCTAGACTCTCACTTTGTGTTTTACAAGGTAGGGGGCAGGAGAGGGAGAGGGTGGATACAAAAGGAAGTCAACAGACATCTTTTTCCAGCAGACTTCACATCACTTAGAGCAACTCACAGAGGCTTCATTCTCCAAAACATCTTCAGCCCACATTAGGGCAGGATTACAAATAAACAGAACTAGCTCCAGTTCTGCGTACCAAAGCTTAGCAGAAAATGCAATTCGTAAAAGAAGATAAGAAAGAAAACAGGGAGGAATCAGAGCAAAATGAGCAGAGTGGTAAAAGGATTTTACCTTGACACAGTGATGATAGAACACTTAACCGGAGAGCTAGGAATGTCATCAGAGAACAGCCATTTCCAGCATTCCACTTCCTGCTCTATTGGAATGACACCTCTTGGTTTAAGCATCAGCTTACACAAACTATTGCCATTTTTACTTGCATGTATTTATATCCCTTTGGAACATTATGTATATCAGTTATGTGTTGAGTGCATTATCTTAGGTGCATGTTAGAATTATTATTTATATAGTGTGACACTGAAAAGGAGGAACTAACAAGACCCAGCTAACATCTGTGTTTCCAGGTTCTAGAAGGTAAACTAAGTGAATTAAGTCCATGTCCACATAAAAGCTAATCTCTGCTTGACAAACAGAGGGTGAAATATAACCTAGAACTCTCCCAAATCCAAAGCATTGCCACTGCCTAACAAATCTGAGTGATGACAGCAACATTGTTAGGGAGGACCTGAGTGCCTAGCACTGAGCTAACCATTTTCTATGTACAACTTTGATTAGTTCTCATGGCAACACTGTGAGGCAATTGCTGTCACTATACTTGTTAAGATCAGGAAACCAACCCTTGCAGGTTATCGGACCACACCGACACTAAAAACAGGAGCCTAGAAGCCAAAAATTGTCTAGTTCTTGAACCTATACTCTTAATTTTAAGTGAACTCCCTTCATATCAACCTGTATCCTGCTGAATAGACACATAGTGGGTCTCACCTATTCCCACAGCAAGACCCAGGCTTGGAAGATTTGGGCTTGGAACACAGATGAGTAAGGAACATAAGAGATGGGTTTGGAACATAAAAGATGAGATCAAGTCTGAAATAAATATCAAAAAGAATTCTAAGACAAGTTATTGGCCAAAAAATTCCTGTAACATAAGTTTATTGGACTCATAAATGAAAACAAAAAAAAAA
>NW_012101754.1:2503278-2508624 GCF_000951045.1 Mandrillus leucophaeus | reverse complement strand
TGAAAAATAAAATGAAAACAAAGCAGAGTATATAACAGACAAGGGACTCTGGTTTTCTACAATAGAAGAAACATCACATTGGCCTCATATTTCTCCATCAGCAGAATAGATTTCAGAAGAAAATAGAGCAATGTCCACACAGGTGCATAAGAAATCAAAGACTTCCCTACATCAAACTAGTTGTTAATTCACAAATGGGAAGGAAAGGGTTTTCTTTTTCCAGATATGTAAGAAAACTGAAAAATAATTTTGAGGTATATTGCCTGAAAAAAGACTTCAGAATATTCTCTACATGACCAAAAATGTAATGAAAATTAAAGAGCCAGAAATATTGAATACATAACCTAAAGAAAAATGGCTGAGTACATAATAAAATTAAACAAGTACAGTAGATACATATCTAAGTGATGTTTTGCAAATAAGATAAAATCACTATAATTTTTTTTTGAGACAGGGTCTTGCTCTTTTGCCCAGGCTGCAGTGCAGTGGCACAATCACAGCTCACTGCAAACTCCACCTCCCAGACTGAAGCAATTCTCCTGCCTCAGCCTCCTGATTAGCTGGGACCACAGGTGCACACCACCACGCCTGGCTAATTTCAATATAAAATGTTTAAATTATCCTTTAAAAAATAGAGTAAAATGTTTTTTTCAAAAAAAATCTGTAGTTTACTAACAACTATATGTATCAATACGATTCAGATTTATTTTTTAAATGATAAAAATGTAAAAGTTCATAAAGTTTGCTAAAAATATGCTGAGATCAGTTTTCCATAGGGCAGAGTCAGAAGTTATGATACTGTTGTTCATTGGTAATTAGAAAAATTTGGATTGCAGTGTGTTTTTGAAAAACTTCAAAGGAAATTGCCAGTGGAGTTAAAAACAGGATGCACACCTGTTTTCCAAATCACTACAGAACAAAAAAGCAAGATTCAAGAATCTGCAAAGAATAAAAATAGATAATATTTATTTAACTCTCATTTTATGCCAGGTACTATACATGTTTGCTTCTCTTTCTTTCATTTATTTCCTTAAAACCATTTTATGAAGTAGATGCTATTATTTGCCACATTTTTCAGCAATGACATTGAAGATCAAAATAAAAAATCAGTAAATTATTCAAAGACAAATAGCCTGTAAGTGTTAGAAGTGCAATTTTAACTCAGAAGACTAGCCTTCAGAGCCAGTGTTGAGCCACTGAAACATGTTGCTTCGCCTAAATGTTTATAGAGAGCATAGGGTATGCCAGCAACCCTGCTATTATTTCACTTAACCTTTCAACAACAAGACAAGATAATCAGGACCATGAAAAGAAGGTGCAGAAAACAAGAAAAGTTATTATACATATCAATTATACTAGTGACTTCAATGCCTCATGCTAAAGCACAAAGATTTGTGGATTTGACTTTTTGTTTACTTATTTTTAATTTAATTTAATTTAAATAATACTAAATAAAGAAATAAAAATAAATAAATAGAAGGATACATCAGATATGAAGCAAACAGCAACCAAAAAGAGCCAAGGAGACAAGATTAATATCAAAGAAGTACTCAATATTAAGTGTATTAAAACTAAAAAGAACCATCACATTATATTAATACAAATAATAAGACAAATAGGCAATACACTTATACTCCACATAAAATAATGTCATAGTTATCTTACATATTATATATAACCTACCTAATTATACATGTTAAAATTATATATCTCTCTTATAAATGCAAAGAACAATGAACAAAAAGCAAAAATACAGTGAACCCCTTCAATACACCAGTACCAATATGTGATAGATCAGATACATTCAAAGACATAAATAATTAAAACAACATAATTAGTAAATTAATCTTAGTCAAGCTAAACCAAGTTTTACATTCTACAGAAAACTCAATAGTAAATTGAGCCAAAACCAATCTCAATTCCATAATTGTAGAGGCAGAAATTATAGAGGCCAGATTATCAGATAATGATATATTATCTGATAATATTATAAATTTGTTCATATGATACAAAGATCCTGAACGCTAAAACATTATTTGAAGACTTCATTGATAAAAAGAGATAGAAAACATTGCAAAATAAAATCATGATGAGGCCACCAAAGGAATATCTAAAGCCTAAGAATACTATAATATTTTTAATTTTAAAATTTTATTTACTTATTGAAGAGACAGGGTCTCACTTTGTCACCCAGGCTGGAGTTCAGTGGTGTGATCACAGCTCACTTCTGCCTCCAAATTCTGGGCTCAAAGTATTCTCCCACCTCAGCCTCCAGAGTAACTGTGACTACAGACATGAGCCAGTACACCTGGCTAAAAATAGAAAAAATACTAATATGTCATTTTTAAATGGAGTTTAAAATATTAAAAATAACTTCACCAGAAAATGATAAATGTGTGAATAAAAAAGAACACAATCAAAAATAGATGCAGAAAAAAATAAAATTAATATATATTAATAAAATAGTTGTTTCTTAGGGAATAATTTAAGTAACAGGAATACCAAATCAAGAAAAAAAAGGAAATTTAGAAAAAAGTTAAATCAACAAATGTAGAATATTTTGAATAATTTCAGGTTAAGAATTTGATATATTACAAATAAATGGAGGTTACACTGGAACAACACTAAATAACTAAACTGAAAACCTGAATGTGTCTAAAAATAGAGTGCATAAGGTAAAGACTGTATTTTATTTTGTGTCCAGGCACACAGTGAATAATTTCAACCTTTGACTTGCTTCATCATCCTGGTCATTTATACATCTTTTTACACCTAGGAAAAAAGTTAAGCTGAGGAATGTATCTTACGAATCTGCCATAACTCTAATAAACAAAAGTTTGATAATGAGCAAAACAGAAATTAGAGATCAATCTTATATATTTCTGTATGTACATATAAAAGTCCTAACTGAAATACTAGCAAATTTATAACACATTACTATCAAGAACAAATCCCTGAATGCTTTAATAAGGATTCTAGCATTCTAATAATAGTGATTCTAGCTTTATAACAATAGATTCTAGAATTATTAACTCAATCTGGAAAAATCTTGTAGTCACCTTCATTGATGGTGAAAAAGAAATATTTAATAAAATTCAATCATTATTCTTGGTTTTATAAGTTTTTTTAATCTTAAGAATAAAGACATGAGATAGATGAACAATCTCATACCAAAAGCCATTGTCATTATTAAGTCAATGAGTGCCAACCTCATTAAAGGAAGGTTACAACAATCATTCTCCTTTACCATTGTTCTGGGTGCTACACTGAGACTGAAAACAGATTATAATAATTAGGAAGAGACAATAGTATCATTATTAATGACAGATACTGCTCTATATCTGGAAAATCTATATAAATAAGCTGAAAACACCTCCTCGAATTAATAACAAAATTCAACACAGTAGATGTACACAAGACAAATACACAAATATCAAGAATTTTTCCGATATACCAATAACAACCTTTTAGTGAAATGTTTAGTTTTTACAAAAGCCTTGAAAGCTGTTAGCATTTTTTCTGGGCATATTATTGTGCAAATGTATTTTTTTCCTACCGTGTGTAGAAAACATGTAAAAAGAAAACCAATGTATAATAAAAGAAAACCTGAATAAATTATCAAAAGCATCCATGCTTCTGCATGTGGAGACAGAAGAAAGACATTGATTCCTTGCAACTCCATACATAGGTTAGATATCCTAATTAAAATCTCAAGTTTGGGACTTCACAAAATGATTTTCAACAATACAAAGAATTTAAATAATATAAATGTGATAATTATTAAGAACTATTTTATTAAAAAAGAAAGAGGACATGATCAGCAAAAAAATAAAATATGCTACCAAAAATAGTTTCGGTTTTAGCAAAACACATGCAACATCTATGACGGTTACACATTTAATTAGAAAACAACTAAGATTCCAGTGGTGAACTGGAAAACAAATATAATCAGAAATTCATGAAGGAGAAAATTCAAATAACCAGAATGTATAAGGAGCTCAAACAAAATAGCAAAATATAATCCCAAATAATCCAATTTACAAATGGGGAAAAGATCTGAATAGACATAGACATTTCTCAAAAGAAGACATACAAATGGCAAATAGGTATATGAAACGGTGTTCAATGTCACTAATCATCAGAGAAATGCAAATCAAAACCACAATGAAATATCCTCTCACTGCAGTTAAAATGGTTTTTATCAAAAAGACGGGCAATAATGAACGCTAGTGAGGATATGGAAAAAGGGGAACCCTTGTACCTTGTTGGAGGGAATGTAAATTTAGTACAGTCACTATGGAGAACAGTTTGGAGGGTCCTCAAAAAACTAGAAATATAGCTATCATATGATTCACAATCCCAAAGCTATCTATATATCCAAAAGAAAGAAAATTCGTATATCAAAGTGATATCTGCGCTCCCATGTTTATCGCAGCACTATTCACAATAGCCAAAACATGAAATTAACCTAAGTCTCCATCAACAGATAAATGGATAAAGAAAATGTGGCATATATAGACAATGAAATATTATTCAGCAATAGAAAAGAATAAAGTCAAGTCATTTGCAGCTGCATGGATGGAACTGAAGTACATTATGTTAAATGAAATAAGCTGGACACAGAAAGACAAATTTTGCAAGTTCTCACTCAGATATGGGAGCTAAAAAAATTGATCTCATGATGATAGAGAGTTGAATAATGGTTAGCAGAGACTGGGAAGCCTAGTGGGGAGGTGAGGATGAAGTGGGATGGTTAATGGGTACAAAAATACAGTTCAATAAAAGCAATACTATCTAATGTTTGATAGCACAATAGACTCAATTTGCTTAATTATTTTGTTAAGATACAGGCAGTAAATCTTTCTACTCAGTAAAATAAAATCTAAGGTATAATTGGTAGGTTTGGATTTTATCTTCAGTCCATTACTCTCATCATTTCCTTGATAGTTTAAAACGTTTAATATACTAAAAATAGAATTTGGGTTTGAACTAGACAATCTCTAGGTGACTTTCAGTAATAAGTCATTTGATTGCTCTAATAGTGTCACCATTCAGTTTCCCACAACTATTGTGTAAATACAGGGAAGCCATATACATCTAAGCCATTCTTAAGACTGTTGATAGGCCAGGCGCAATGGCTTATGCCTGTAATCACACGTTGGGAGGTCAAGACAGGAGAATTAATTGAGCCCAAGAGTTCGAGAAAAGCCTGGGCAACATAGCAAGACCCCTTCCCTACAAAAAAAATATTTTAATAACATTAGTTGAGCATGCTGTTGTGCACCTATGATTGTAGCTACATGGGAGGCTGAGGTGGGAGGATGACTTGAGCCTGGGAGATTGAGG
>NW_012101754.1:2379902-2502898 GCF_000951045.1 Mandrillus leucophaeus | reverse complement strand
CTGACTCTATGAGCAATGTATAATGATGAATTGACAAAGACATATCATTTGAGGTTTTTTTAAAAAAATTGAGTGGTGTTTATAATTTTGCTTAGATTTGAGAAAGAACCATATCATTTGGATTTTAAGGGGAGGATACTAGGATGTTGTTTTCCATTCAGTTGTTCAGAGTAAATTAACCAGTTATTTATCAGCTTCCACCTATTTATGATTGTATAATGTGATCATTGATTTTGTCTCAAAAAAAGTAAATCTGTTTATTGTCACTATACATAATCTTTAATTAAACAAATAAATAAAATTTTTAAAGGAAAAGTGAGCAGATGATCTTCTAAATGACAGTCAAGCTAAATTGTGGCCTCAAAACAGACTTTCAAATAAATATGACTTGAATAATTGACTCAATTTGCTTAATTCTCTTGTTAAGACACAGGCAATAAATCTTTCTAATCACTTTAGTAAAATAAAATCTAAGGTGCAATTGATGGGTTCGGATTTTATCTTCAGCCCATTAGTCTCATCTCTTCCTTCTTTAATAGTTTCAAACTGAAATTTCTTCATTTTCATATGAGTTCACTATTCTTTGGGAATCCAAAGGGAATACCATCAAAATTTGCTTACCTAGTTCCAGTAAAGGTAAGATTGCTTTAGGGAGAATATTTCTTAGAATAGAAACTCCATTATTTCCATCTATTGTCAAGATAATCTTTTACTACAGAGACGAATTCCCAATCTAATTAATCATCACTCTGACTTTCAGTACCTAAAAATTAGAAGACTTTTGCAGTTTACTATGTATTAGCAAAACGTGAGCTAGACATATCTATTTGCTTCTGTGAAATTGTTTCTGCTGCCTTCTAACTAGTCTCTATAATAAACTGTACTTGCCTCAGTCACAAGTTTGAGTCAAACAAAATATTGTAAGTCATTCATTGTCAAAATAATTTGATAATCACTTAAAATGTTAAAGTTCAATTCATAGTAAAACGAGTTTCTTACATTTTTCTTCCACCATATGCAGTTTTCCAAATTACCTTTTTCCACATGAATCAAAATGTCTGTGATATATCTTAATTCATACTATCGTTCAGTCCTCTTTAGGCCTTCGTGTCAAAAGATGCTTTGAAACCATTATCACGTCTTAAACTCCCTTTCAAGCTGCATGCCAAATCTTTACATTTTCTTGTATAACCCATTCTTCTATACACATTTTTTGTTCTTCTTGAACACTTTCTGTCGTTTCCAATCTCTTTTTTTAATGTTGAGACAAACATTTTCTGTACTACATCTAGCATTTCTATATGAATTGAGCACAGAACATGCATCAAGTTCCATGGCGGGCAAGGGAGATAAGCAGGTGCATAACTACCTGAACGGTACCAAAGACTTCGATTTGGGTCTCTCTCCCTCTTTTAGCGCAGCCACCACCATTTCCCAGCCATTTTATTTTATCTCTGTGCAGTGGTAGTAACTGATTCTGATCTCAAGATAGATGATGATTTGACCATTTTCCTGCCATCGTTGTTTAGATAACTTCAAGATCCTTTTTTTTTTTTCTGAGACGGAGTCCCGCTCTGTCGCCCAGGCTGGAGTGCAGTGGCCGGATCTCGGCTCACTGCAAGCTCCGCCTCCCGGGTTCACACCATTCTCCTGCCTCAGCCTCCCGAGTAGCTGGGACTACAGGCTCCGCCACCACGCCCAGCTAATTTTGTTGTATTTTTAGTAGAGACAGGGTTTCACCGTGTTAGCCAGGATGGTCTCCATCTCCTGACCTCGTGATCCACCCGCCTCCGCCTCCTAAAGTGCTGAGATTACAGGCGTGAGTCACCGTGCCTGGCCTCGATAACTTCAATATCTTTTAACAGAGTTTGGTTTTGGTTCCATGTACCAAAACCAAAACCAAGTGCCTTGTTTGGTTTCAAGACACTGTTTCCTAATTTAGCAAAGCCAGTGGGCAATCGCTGATATCATGGTCCAAAACCTCAATGACTAACTTCAATTTAGCAATTCACAGGTTGGATTTCCTTTGAAAAATAATGTTCATCAATCTTCAATCCTTATCCATCCAATTAATAATTGCATTCTTCAAATACATTGTGCTCAGAACTTGTACTGTAGGTGTGGGCCTTGAAGAATTAGTATCTGAGGCCCTTAGAGAAGTGATTTTACACGCTTAAAGCAATAGATTCTATCAGTTCTGTCTCTTGGTTTTACCATCTTGGATCATCGCCCATCCAGATGGAAAGAGGACATATGAAGTCAACCGGAAGAGTGAAAACAGATCAAAATGGACTGAAGTGTGGATGAAGACTAGGAACTTTGAAAAAGTGTCAAGAGTATAGAATGAACTTTCTTAGAGCCATAAATGTTTTCAGAATGTTTCAGAATATCTATTTACTAGCCAGACACTCTGTTCAGTATGCCCCTCCCCTAACTAGCACAGTCACATCGTTATAATACAGAACGGGTGAGGAATTCAGTTTGGCTTAATGAGATAGAAAACACAAAACAACAGTGGCTGAAGCAAGAAGTGATTTATTTCTCTCTCAAATTGACTAAGTATAATGGCTCCACACTCATTAGGAAACCGGGTCATTCTCAGCACTTGACAGCAGCTTTGTATATCAAGATGGCAGCCTTGGCTCTAACAGCAGGTCCCATGGAATCAGATAGAAGAAGGGACAGAAGTGTGTGCTCCCTCTCTTTGAGGAGGCTTCCTGGAAGATACTATGCCACTTCTGCTCATATCACTTTGGCTAGAATTTAATTATATGTCCATAATAGCTGTGAAAGAGGTTAGGGAATTTAGTTTTTATTCTGGGAAATTATGTCTCCAGCTAGCATTTTGAAGTTCTATGATTAAAGAAGGAAGAATGGATATTGAGGGAAAACTATCGTTATCTACCAGAGAACCAATTATTTTGTTAAATAAAGATTTGAATAATTTAATGACACATGAAATCTGACCACTTCTTGTGTTCAGTCCAGCTTTCCCTCAATGGAGCCTGATTGATTCATTTTGCCTTAATAACTAGTTGTAAAAAAAAAAAAGATTGCAGAACAGATATTATTGAACACAAATCTACATTTGTCATATATAAGTATGTATTTATAAAATTACATTAAATGACTTATACAGAGCATTTTACATAGAAAAGTATAATGTATATTTCAGTTCATGAAAACTGATTGCTTAAATATAAGCAATATTTTGATAAACTCAGGAAAATGTTCATCTCTACCTTGACTGCCCTGAAGCATCACCTGGGGAGCTTGTCTTGTTGCTGTCGTTTCATTATTTTTTAATAATTTCATTGCCCAGCACACAGTGAGCACTGAGACCAATTCATCCAGAACCTGGAAGGGGTATAAAAGGAGAGTATAACCCGGGTCTTTCTGTGTCTGTGTCTGGTAAAAGCAGTTTCTAAAGTATAGGACCCCATTCAGCAACAGCTAAGGAAGGCTTAGAATATAAGCATTAAACCAGGCTGCACTGATGCTTTTAATTGCACTCAAGAGTAAAGTGCAATTAAGAAAATCTGTAATGTGATTGATCTCTCTGTATGTGGAACACTTTTGCACTAAATAAAGTAAGTCACTAAGGTAAATTAATGCATTTCTGAGTCTCCTTTGAAATCAGACACCTTTTTTTTTTCTTCCAGGTTAATTATATAAAGCAATTGCAATGATATAATGTGTAGTGACAAAATACTTTTTAAGTACAGAAGGAGGGGAGGCTAAGGCAGAAAATGTAAGATTTAGCTGAGACCCTTTAGCATCTTCACAAAGACTATTTCAGTCACATCTGTGGGTCCCAGGTGGCTGAGTATGTCTGAGCCACCCACTGGTCTTACTGCTAGTCAGTCTTCTTGGTGATTCCAACCTTCCTAGGTGAAAGGGGCAGGTGTAGAAGGATAAAATCTTTCTCCTAAAAAAATGTAAGGGGAAAACCCTATAGCCAGGCATGTAAAACCTTGGCTCCTAAGTCTGGACCCACCGCTACTGACACATATGACTTCTAATAATTCCATCTCTCTGAAGCAAGGTGTCCTGTCTATGAAACACAAGCATTTGACCAGTGGTGTCTAGATTTCTTTCTACCTCCAGAATCATAAGTTTCTACCCAGCAGTCATCCCACTTGGAAAGAAAATTACTAATTTAGATTTCCTGTCCAAATAATTGCATCAATCCTTCCCTCACCATAGGTCATAGCAGAATAACGGCAATGTCTAGAGGGAAAATCCTCAATTTGAGCATCTCCTGGGTCCCCCTGACAATTCAGATATATGAAGTGAAGGGAATGTGGTTAGAGTGCATTCAGGGTTTATGCACTTAACACAGAAAGCACCTGTCACGAGTACTGCCTTTTGTGATCTCCAGTAAGAACCACTGCTTAAAGCTTCGGAGACTTCTAACAGGCATTGGTCATGGGGTGTATAGGTTTTCCAGTGGTCCAGAAAACAAAACCGATTTCAGAATGGGTTGTAGATGTGCTGAGAGGTTCTAACGGGGTAAAACCCACAAAAATGTAAACACTAAGAATCAATAAGGAAACAGACTAAAAAACTAGGGGACTCATGGATATGAGGCAGGCCTGAAGTGAGTCTCAGTTGCCAGAATGAAGAACCACGGAAGTAGTCAGGGGGGTCTAACAGCCTCAAAGAGCAGTGAAGATACTTGAGGTTTCTGTACCTAGTTATGTGCAACATGTCAAGGACTCGGAGTAAGCAATGGCAGAAGGTTAATTGGAAAAACACTGAGAGCCCAGGGAAGAGTGTAACAGAAACTAGAACGCCAATACTGCCCAGAGGCAGGGCCAGATGAAACAAAAAGTGATTATTAGACTCAGAAGAGAATTAAGATATGTATCTCGGGTGGACTGTACACCGAATACTCCCCCTATTTGTTACAAAAGGGTCCCAGTGTTGCCCAGGGCATCAATATGTTTTGCCAGAAATACTCACATTCACTGCCTCCCTTGCAAGAGTGAGGGTGGGGTGAGGGAGAGCAGGGTCCTGAGATAGTTCTAGACTAGGTCAGGGGGACAGAGCTGAAGCCTCCTTCTTGCAGCCATGAGGTGGTAAATGAGACGACAAAAGCCATAAGGTCGGGACCGGGTAACAGAACAACAGGAGGAGGCTGGGACTCAGGGATGTCACAGAACCACTAGACCATGCCATACTTTATGCTTTAAGGGAAATGAACCACTATTTGACTAAGTCATCTTACATGCAAACTGTAATATTCAATAAGCCAAGTCACTCATTAATGACAATATAATAACACCTCATGACTCCACAATGCTGAGGAATTGGAAAGCCTGGAAAACCCATACAAGAGAACAGTTTCTGCACATCCAAGGTCTGCTCACAGGAGCCAACCAGAGATGTCTACCTGCTTAGAACCTCAGCACGTCTACGACCCATTCTGAAGTTGGTTATGTTTTCTATGCCTCTTCATAATAACATAATCTCCCCTGAGATTACACAAAATCAAACATCTTTAAGGAGGCAGATGAGCTCAGAACGTAAGACAAATGTGGCAAAATTCTTAGCAAATCCTTACTGAGCGGAGGCGCATTCATGTCATTTCATAAACAATGGAGGAAAGATAGAAAGGGACTAAAATTAGAACCATGCCAGAGCCCTGACATTTTAGATGATATTAAACCTACAAACTGGCACTTACAAATGACGAGGAACACACAGGAGACAAACACATGTGCCTCGTGTCGCTGATTAAAGTTTGAAAGGAAGCATTAAGACTCAGCCGTTGCAGATAATGCCTGAAGAATTTCAGATTAGTTGGAGGGAGACAAATAGAAAAATACTATTTTTTTCTGACTCATGAAGAGGTATTGAGGCCCAAACACCTGGCTGCTGGAATAAACACATTTCCTCTGGGCTATGTTGTATTTATTGCTTGCAGTGGGGAGCATTTGACTTCTGTATGGACTGGCCAGAGTGGATCAATGGTGCGGCTAAGCCCAGTGATGTCCGACAAAGACACTGCAAGCAACGTCAGGCTGCTGTGTGGAAAGTACACAAAAGAACATTCACCCTTAGCCCAAGAGTTATTTTTACTGAGATAACCCAGACATTCACCAGAGCTTCAGTGCAGAGAAGCTGCCACCAAAGCTTTCAGATGCAATTCACCCAGGAGGCGACTTAAGGAATCTTTCCCTTTCCATCCCAGGAGAATATCTTTCACCTCTCATAGACTCATGCTTTTCTGAACCCTGATCAAGGCCATCACCAAGTCCGACCCCAAACCTGACTACTGCCTCACCACTGCTGATTCAGGCCAGACCAGCAAAGCCAGCATGAGATTGGAGTGCCCATGCCCAAGCAGGGGGCACCCTCAGGACACCATCAACCTCCAACGCACAAAATGGACAAATGAAGCCAAGTTTTACATGCACAGGCGGTGATCACAGTGTGAGGGTGAAACCAGGTTTGAAGATCTGTTGGGTTTTTTTTATTTTTTGAGATGGAGTTTCTCGATCTTGTTGCCCTGGCTGGAGTGCAATGGTGCAATCTTGGCTCACTGCAACCTCCACCTCCTGGGTTCAAGCGATTCTCCTGCCTCAGTCTCCCAAGTAGCTGGGATTACAGCCACACTACACCTGGCTAATTGTGTATTTTTAGTAGAGACAGAGTTTCACCATGTTGGTCAGGCTGGTCTCGAACTCCTGACCTCAGGTGATCCACCCGCCTCGGCCTCCCAAAGTGCTGGGATTACAGGCGTGAGCCACCACACCCAGCTGAAGATGTCTTTTCTAAACCTGCTAAGAACTTGTCTCTAGTCAGAAATTATGTCAGAAAGCCTCTGTTTAAAAAAAAAAAAAAGTGAAAAGCCCTCTAGAGAAAGAAAGTTGAATTTTTCTTATGACTGCACTGAGTAGTTGTTTAAAATCCTAGCATCATGCTATTCTTTGGAAAGTGGGGAACTATGTTGAAAAAGCAAGACAGAATTTAATTGGAACTCCAACTTTCCTTGAAACTAGGTGTGTAGCCTTAATGCATTCACCAGTATTGCAGAAATTCCATTTCTGTGACAGAGCAAGACCTTATCGCAAAAAAGAAAAAAAAAGGCATCATGATAGCTACTGAGGAAATCAGGGAAGATTAAATGCAATGATATCTGCAAAGTGCCTGGCAGTTTGGTCGTTACGATTATTAGTAGTAGTTGCAGTGTAGTTATCACTGGCAATTTTCAAAATGTGACTCATACTTCCTTCATGGGGAAAATGTAGATTCAAGATTAAATTATTATCATAAAAAATGGTTTAGACCATTTAAAGATGATTTCTGATCCTTGTTCTGAAAATTACAAAACACATTGACACAGAAAGATTTTGGCTTACCCCAAGCAGCAGGCTGGTTGGTAAAGACGAAGGTCTGTTGGATCAGAGGAGTGCACTGCTCTTGGCTCCAGAAGGGCAAACCCCACCTTCAAGGAATCACTGAAGAGTAGATTTCCCCAAAACCAGAGTCACCTGGGGCTGCAGTAATGAAGGGTAAGTTAGGTAGGATAAGGCAAGGCCAGAGTGTGCTGCATTGTCAGACTGGAGGGTGGAGAAGGAATCGTTTACCTGGCACACCTGGGTCCGGAATGCCACAAGGTCTCGGAACAATAATGAGTGTTTGCTGAACAAAGGTCTAGAGAACCAAGAGACCGGGAGATAAGCTGTGAAGCCATCCTAACAATAGCTTTCATTATTAAGCCCCTACACTGTATCACCCACGTTAGATTCATTCTCTCATTTAACTCTCACAATAAAATTAGGAGGTGAGCCAGTTATCCCCAACCATATGAGCAAACAGATGTTTAACGAAGTTGAGCCACTTAGGTCATGCGAGTGTCTTCTGAGTAAAGATGAATCTTTCTTGCCGTGAGAGTTTTCTACTCCTTTCAGCTTCACAAGACACGTGCCGCCTACAGTCAGGTCCCTAGCTACTTACGGCATCTTTCATTCTCCAGACATTTCTGATTCCACATTCCCAAACGTAATCTGCCTGTGTCCTGTCTTGTTCTTTCATGACAAACACATCTGATTACCAAATTAGATAATTCAATAAACATGGTTACACTAAGGTAGGCAAAGGTGGTACTTTTTTTATCTCCTTCTGTTGAAAAAATCTTAAGTCAGAGGCTCTCAAAGAGTGATAATATAGCAACTCCGGAGGCCCCAAGAATTTTCTTTTTTTTTTCCTAAGCTAAAACTATTTTTACAATAATGCAAAGATATTGTTTGCCTTTTTCACTGTTTATTGTTTTCCTTGAAGCAACTGGCTCATTTGGTTCATTTTTAAGAAAATATCTACCACATACTCAAGTCTAAAACTGTAGTTTGTCCTTCCACCATTCTTTCAAGTAAAAATAGTTTCACACAAAAATGGTAGTTCAGCTTGCAGCCCAGCAGCCTGTGATCTTTTCTTGGAGATGACCCACGCCTTTGGTCTGTAACAGAAACATAATATTCCTTCTTGTCGTTTTGTCACATAGAATATGTTTTAAATATACTAAAGATTGATGTTTAATAATAAAATGAATAATTGTATTGCTTCATCATGGACCTATTTAAAAGGTTTTCGTTGGTTTCTTTGCTCTCACTGAGTGTGTGGTGGTGAAGATGTTGTGAGTGTTAGCTTAGCAACACCACCATGATGTGGTCAAAGGCTGCAGCAGTTTTATTGCCCATTGCTTTTGCAACACCAGTGCATATGTCCACAGCAAGAAAAGGCAAATTTGTTGCCAGTGATAAAATTTGACTTTCAAGAGAAAACCTCAAATTAAGAAAAAGTAGCCTCGGGGAACTTCCCAATACTGAAAAATCTTTCTGATAAAATTAGTAGCGATATAATCAAATGCGATTTTTTTGGTGTGGTACTATAAAATAGGATAATTGGAAGATCTTCATAACTATGAACCAGTATTTTCCACATTAACAGGAAATGGCATTATAAAATCACTAAAAGCTTTTTGAACTGAAAGACTCCTGGATTTTCCAGTAATAGTCTACAAAAAGCTGTATGTTTTTAGATTCCATATTGCAATTAACAATGTAAAAACGACCACTTGCCTCACTTACCAAATTTTAGTGTAAATATCAAAGAAGCGTATTCACATTTATATGTATAAAGGCTACTGAGGCCGAGCGTGGTGGCTCACACCTGTAATCTCAACATTTTGGAAGGCCGAGGCAGGCGGATTACCTGAGGTTGGGAGTTCAAGACCAGCCTGATCAACATGGAGAAACCTCATCTCTACTAAAAATACAAAATTAGCCAGGTGTGGTGGAACATGCCTGTAATCCCAGCCACTCGGGAAGCTGAGGCAGGAGAATTGCTTGAACCCGGAAGGCGGAGGTTGTGGTCAGCCGAGATGACACCATTGCACACCATTGCACTCCAGACTGGGCAACAAGAGCGAAACTCCATCTCAAATAAATAAATAAATAAATAAATAAATAAATAAATAAATGCTACTGAAATGCTCCTTCATTTTCCAACTACATTTCTATGTGAGGCTGGATATTCTTCATAGACTTCAACCAAAGCAGCATATATGAAATCCAGTACTCTTCTATCAAACCAGACATGAAAGAGATTTCAAAAATGGAAAGCAATGCCGTTTTTCTTAACTAAATTTTGTTTTAGCAGACTTTGGGAGGGGGAGTTGTTCTTTGGATTTTTAGAGATGGGGTCTCATTCTGTTGCTCAGGCTAGACTCAAACCCCTGGGTTCAAGCAATCCTCCTGCCTTAGCCTCCTGAGTAGTTGGGACTACAGGTACATGCCACAATGCCCAGTTAGTTATTTTTTAATGAAAATATGTTATTCCTATTAACATATAATGAGCTTTTAGTTGACATTTTAAATGAATTAATAAATATCTAACTTTCCTCAATTTTAATTCCTGGTACAGTAAATATCAATAGATATAAGCCATATGAAGAAAGGCTTTTTGTGGTCTTCAAGAAACTTTAAGAGTGTAGAAAGGGCAAAGTTTGAGAGCTGCTGCCTTTAGTCAAAACAAAACAAGTACTCAAAAAGCAGAGTTTGGTAAAATAAGTCTTTTCCTACCTTCTGTGTATTATTTCCGGATCTCTTCAATAGTAGGCAGAATAATAACCCTTAAAGACATCCAAATCCTAATTCCCAGAACCTAAGTGGTACCTCATGTGGTAAAAGGGAATTAGCTGGCCGATGGAATGCAGGTAGATAATCAGCCGCAGCCTAGATAATCTGGGTGGACCAGAAATGACATAATCACGAAGGACCTGAATGTGGAAGAGTGAGAGACAGGAGTCAGCATCAGAGTGATGCTTTGTAAGGAAAACTCCCCCAGCCAGTGCTGGCTTTGCAAATGGAAGGGCCACAAGCCAAGGAATGCAGCAGCCTCCAGAAGCTAGAAAATGCAAGAAAAGAGGTAAGAGATCCCCTGAGCCTCCAGGAAGGAAAACAGCCCTGCCACCATCTGGATTTTAACCCAGTAGCACGCACCTCGGACTTCTGACCTCCAGACTGCAAGACAACAAATGTGTGATGGTCTGAGCCACTGACAATGCTGAACTTTACCTAAGCCTGGTGTTCCCGGAAAACAGGTGCTCCAGGAAGTGACCTACTGCAGAGTCACTCTTTCCCATGTGACTTAGATGACACTCAAGCATAACCCCTTGTTTAGGACAAGGCCGGACACAGACCTTCCAAATTCCTGTTCTTTGCCTCATAAATGATAAGTTGAACTATTTTGTCTATTGTCACTTGGAACAAAAGGGACGTTAAGCTAACTTTGGCTAAATGTCTCTCCTTCCCTCAGTCCCAACCCTTAACCAGAGCTAGTAAACAACCCCTCCTTCATGCCCTATGCTAGGAATAGGGTGACCTCAGGGGAAAACGTTCTCGGTCCTATTGTCCTATCATGCCATGTTCCTCATTCATCCCACTTCTCAGGCTTGGTTCTCCTTAGTCTTGTTTACTCTCCCTTGTAAAAGAAAAGCCTTGTTCTGGCTGACCTCTGAGACAGTTGCAGATTTCACAGTCACAGAATTCTCCCTAATGCAACAGCCCTTTATCCCTCTTGCAATAATCCTTTCTCATATATACACTACCCTAAGTTCAGATTTGTCTTTGTGTTTTTGTTTTGTTTTGTTTTGTTTTGTTTTTTGAGTCGGAGTCTCGCTCTATTGCCCCGGCTGGAGTGCAGTGGTGTGATTTCGGCTCACTGCAACCTCCGCCTTCTAGATTCAAATGATTCTCCTGCCTCAGCCTCCCCAGTAGCTGGGACTACAGGTGCGTGTCACCACAACCGGCTAATTTTTTGTATTTTTAGTAGAGATGGGTTTTCACCATGTTAGCCAGGGTGGTCTTGATCTCCTGACCTTGTGTCCCACCCGCCTTGGCCTCCCAAAGCGCTGGGATTACAGGCGTGAGCCACCGCACCTGGCCCAGATTTGTTTTTTATCTGACACCACTGAGTCTGTGTAATTTGCTATAGCAGCAGCAGGAAGTGAATACACCACCTAAAAGCAGCAGACTCCCCAAGCCTTCTTGGGAGAATGAACAAGGCAGGAGCAGGATACAACAGGATTCATTCCCATTTATGTAGCTCCTATCAAATAACTGGCATCCATTCCATTTGCACTCATACCAAAGACGGTGAAGATTTGAGATTGTAGGAGGTTTACCAAGATGAAGATCTTTGATCTATCAAATCAACGATCTCTCAATCCAACCCTGTAGGTGGCATAGCTGGAAGTCTCAAAGAACTATTCTTAAATTCCTTAGTGGCCCAGAGCCCCCACACTGTCACTACCCAGAGGAACTCCTTGATGTTTCAAGGAATAGGAATGCACTTCAGCCTCTTAGGATATTCACTTACAAGTCTGCATGTGAGAACTCATTTCATTTTAAAAATAAAAGGTAAAACTTGGAGAATGAATACAAATCACACCACTCTCCAGGATGCAAAATGGAAAAGGAATCTTCTGAGTTAAACACTGTGAACCCCTTAAGGAGTATCTCATGATATGTATGTAGCCTTTGCAAGGAAGTTCTTTTAATAGGAATGACCTTGTTTTCCTGTTTGCGCTATGTTGAGTATGAAGAGGTGCATTGCAAGCAAGGCTGATAGCTGACATGTTGAAGTAGCAAAATAAAACCCTTTAGTTAAGAAGTAAATCTTTATCTCCTAAAAGTCAGGCTGATGAACCAGATGTTTGAGTGATGCTGCTGCTATTTTAGTATCTTCAGTTGTCATTTTTTACTTGAAGGTTTGAAAAATGAAGAAGCAAAAGGGCTCACTAAGCTTCCTTTGCAGCAGGCAGAGTCTGTCAGTGAGCCAGCCCCCCACACACAATCGTACATGTGCTCGCACGCGACTCTCATGCCATATCACTCCAACACAGACTGCTTCTCACCCTCCCTATCTCAATCCACAGGTTGCACGTTTTGCCTATCCAGAACGCTCACTACTGTGTGAGGAATAATTGCTGTACCAAAGGCAATGCGCATACACCATTAGCTAGCTCCAACTTTCCACACAGTAGGTAGAATTTGATATTTCTGGCTTATCATTTTGTAAAATGCATGCAGAGCAGGAAATTTAGAATATCTCATAAAATAGAAAGGTTTTCAATAGGAAGATCTACCTAGGGCACCACTCCTGGCCACGTTTTATTACTATTCCATTTCTCTCCTGAAGCCCAGGCACCTGGTTTGCATTTCCTCTGCAGCTTGACATCTTCAGGATGCCTTTCTCAGCTGAGTGGCCTGCGGCAGGGGCAATGCCCTTCTCCAAGGAGCACATGGGTTAGCATATGTGCTGTTTTCAACAAACCACCTGACAAAGCTGTGACTTGCCCCCACGTGAGCGCCAGAGGTTGTAGAGGGGAGTTAGAAAAGGCAAAAGAGAAGAAAGAAAAGCAGAATGAACTCTGTACAGGCATGGACAATCTCCCACTCTGGCCCGTCTTTGATTCCTGGGTATGCAAAAGATTCCTAACCTGCAATCCTGAGTGAGTTTTGAAAGAAAGATGGTTTCCTGACATTAGATGCAATATTGTAGGGTCGGGGGATGTTTTTATCAGATTCACAACAAAAGATTAAAACCCATCTTAGTAAAGTTTAAAATTCAGGTAAACAACATCTTCTTTAAACTCTCCAGCATAGCTCAAACTATTAATAAAAAATCCCTCCCATATCTGTTTTTGAAATCTGGTTGTAACCAAAGGGAAGTTTCTTTTTCTACTTTCTGTGCCCAAGGGAAAAAAAATTAAAGGGAAAAACAAAGAAGAGGGGGAGGAGAAGAAAACAAAATTGGAGTGTAGTGAAGATGAAAGAAGGAGTCGCTATAGTAGTAGAATTTGAGAACTAGAAAGATCAATTTTTCCAAAGTGCCCTTTTAATAAGTAGACAATGATGTGATCGTGATTTACCAAAAACGAATGATCGTGATTTACCAAAAACGATGAGGTAAAGTGTTGCCTGGTCACTCCTTCTGACATCTCACACCCAGCAGCAAGACAACATCCAGGGCAAGTGGGAGAGGGAGTGATGAGTCCGTAGGCAAAGGCCTTGCCTGTGGGGCCCCAACAGACTCCTTACAGAAGATATTTCCCTCTGAGTTTGCCCCTAAAGACACTATGGGCTGAGCATGGTAGCTCACACCTGTAATTCCAGCATTTTGGGAGCCCAAGGTGGGAGGACCATTTGAGCCCAGGAGTTCAAGACCAGCCTGGACAACACAGCATCTCTATAAAAATAAATCAATAGAAAGTAAAAATGCTGTGAGTGCACAAAAGCATGCAGTAGCCACAGAAACAACATCAAACAAAGTCAAGTAAAGATTTTTAAATTTTTATTTAGGGCTGTTTATTTGGTTTGACCCTTTTTCTTTCTATCTATCTCTATGCCCTGGGAATTAAGAGAACTGAGTTTGAGGAGCAAATCTGCATTTTGCTTAATGTTAACTGAGATGTTTCCTGCACTTCGGCACCAATATGGTTTGGCTGTGTCCTCACCCAAAATCTCATCTTGAATTATAATCCCCATAAGCCCCATAATCCCCACATGTCCAGGGAGAGACGAGTGGAGGTAATTGAATCGTGGGGGTGGTTTCTCCTATCCTGTTCTCATGATAGTGAGTGAGTTCTCACGAGATCTGATGGCTGTATAAGTGTTTGGTAGTTCCTCCTGCATTCATTCTCCTTTCTGCCGCCTCACGAAGAGGTGCCTTGCTTGCCCTTTGCCTTCTACTCACGATTGTAAGTTTCCTGAGGTCTCCCCAGCCACGCTGAACTGTGAGTCAATTAAGCCTCTTTTCTTTATAAATTACTCAGTCTCAGGTATGTCTTTATAACAGTGTGAGAACGGACTAATATATGCATGATCTGTGTACATATTATTGTTTAAAATGGTGTTCCTAGAGAGCATTAAGTGACCTAGTCAGACAAGCTGGGGTGTCAGGACCATGGTACATGGTTCTAGGATCCTCAGGCCTTTTCCATGAGCCACACATGCACTCACAGTCTCCAACATTCCTCTTCAATGTCTTTTCTTGCTCAGGTCACAAGGAATGTTGCCAAGGCAAGCATCCAGGGCCCCTGGGCTGCAGATGCCCACCACCCTACCTTTGGCCCTGCTCCTGTCTCTCTAGAACATTCTTTCTTCCTTGTCTATCCTGCTCTTAGAGAACACCTGCTCAGAGTTCTTTCTCTGTGACAACCATCACTGGCGGAAATTATCCCCCTCTTCCTCACGTCCCCACCAGACACAGGGGACACTGAAAGTGAGGACCATGTTCTATTGTCTCTGTAGACACAGCAACTAGCAGAGGTTCTGGCAAAGAAAAGAAAGTCTCCATGTAATGGTTGAACCAAAGCTTTCATGGGCTCAGAATTTATTCACCTGACAAGTGTCTGTTGATCACTACTGTGTACCAGGTCTGTGCTATGAGGAAGGGATATAAAGATGAAAAAGACCCAGTTCATGTTTACGAAGAGCTCTTAGTCTAATGAAAATTAATGCAAATTTGTCAACCTCTAAAGGAGAAAAAATATCCAAGTTTATTCCCTTCTGATAACAGGACAGAGGCATCTTATTCTTGGGGCCAGAGTTCCAGCACCATTTGTAGAGAAACTCACCTCACTGGGCATCACACCCACACCTAATGAAGTCTTAATAACCTGATATGTTTAAAGCTGAATTCAAGTTAACAGAGGCCTGAAGATATTAGGGTTGATTAGGGAAAGTACAAGAGAGAAAGAAAGAAAATTAAATCTGAGAAAGAGAGAAATAAAAATGATAATCAAATTTTACGGTAGGCGATTTTGTTCTATTTCTCTGTCTCAAAGTGAAGGCAAAAGTAGAATTTTCTTTTATTCTTTAGAAAATCCACAACTAGCCCAGGAGGCCAGGCATGTACTTGGTTCCCACCTCAAGACTTCATTTATAGCATTCTCCTATTTTTAAAAATGGATTTCTGTAAAATGTTTCATAATGTGGATTGGTTTCTTTGGGGTCTGCCTCTGCACTATAGCTGCATAAAAAAAGACATTAATAACTTCTCCGTTAATGGGTTTTTCAGAGTCTCCAAAGACTCACCTTGTACATTATAACTTCCTCCCCCTTAGCCCCCTGGCTATATCTTGATTGCCCTTGTAAGACATCTTCAGGACATATTGCTTAAGTTAAAGATTGTCCTGATGAGAAACAACTTCTCATACTAAGCACAACGTACACTCAGGAAACAGCCGTGCTTAAGTGCCGTCATTTCATGTGTCATTTTACCTTCATCCTGTGAAACGCTCAGCTCTGAGAGGGGCTGACCCTGCCTAGTAAATGAAGAATTTCAAAGACAGAGGCAGCTGAGGCTCTATCTAAGACACGAGAGGTGACTTTGAACTGGTTATTTCATATTTTTGTCCTTTGCCAAGACACTGTAGTCAACTCGCCCAATCTTCACTTTTACAGGGTGAGGTGGAGTTCCCAGAAAATTATTGTTCCATTTTGAAACCTGTAGAAGAGAGAAAAAAGATTCCATAACATCATAATTTGCTAAGTGTATGTGTATGTGTGTATACATGAAATATATGAGTATCTTTTCTATCATCCAGATATGCTAATATTAAAGATAGAGTCTTACAATGCGTCTCAAATTTTGCTACGTGAGCTCTATAAACCATAGAATGTAAATCATTAGAGGGTAGGAACCATGGCAGCCTCATATTTGTCACTGCTTCTAGTCTTGTTATTTTAGTCTTTTCTGGTCCTAAAAGAAATCAAGCTTGCATCTCACTAAATATCTGTCATTGGGACGAGCAACTGGCACCAGCCGCTTTAGCTTGGCAAGCAAACCCTGAATTCAGAAGTGACAAGCAAAGGTCCCAAGTTTCTTCTTGTTCAAGTAGGAGTGCTTTACCTTTTATGAGTTACACACAGCTTTGGGAATATTTTTAAATGTACATAGCTACAAACAAAAGTCTGGATGCTATTTTTGGAGGGTCATAGGCCCTGACAGCTAACTTCAGCATCTCTACCTTGAAAATATTTTTAAAAGCAGTCTGCCCCATCTCTTCATATTCTGCCCTGTCTTCCCCAGGTTGGCAGCCCCTTGCTTTATTTTGGTCTCTGCCGTCTTCTTGCTACTCAGAGAGCACTTATTAAATAAGCAGCCTCCGAAATGATCAGGTAACTGCAGTGGTAGTTGTGTGCCTCGCCATGCTGCCGTTAAAGAAATGACAGTCTGGTTAACGAAGCAGCACTGGTTTTTGACAGATGACAAAGCATTCATGGCACTGAGATCAGTTTCAAAACAAATGGCTGTCTCAGGCTACTCACCACTCTGTCATGAGACTGTCAGGGGCTGCCTGTGCGTGGTTCACATCCGAGGAAGCTTGGCCAACTGGCGCTCACAAGAGATGACATCTATCAACAGCATCAGTCTCTACAGGCCTCCAAGTACTACACCCAACATTCAAACACAAAGCGTGATAGAAGAGGCATCCCAGAGCGGCAGCTGCAAATTAGCGGCAGACAATGAAAAGTTGGTTCAAAATTTGGCTTCATGGTTTTCATTCAGGACAGCATGATGAGTGAAAGCAGATTTTTGTCTCTCGTGGACCTCATTTGTCACTCACTTGCCCTTTCAAACCACCCTTTTACTCAGTTTCCCTTTATAGAAAATGGGGAAAATTGAAACAATTATTTTCCAAGGTTACTGTGAATGGTAAATGTAGTGGTAGTTAGTGCAAGTAACTACTACAGTGCCTGTCAAGTATTAAAGGATTCAAGGAACTCACGAATGAAATAGTAAATGCAAGTTAGTTCTAACTTATAAAAGGAAATCATCTAAGTTTTATCTGAGAACTACATAGTAAAGTCAGTCTGCATGGGCTGCCATAACAAAATACCATAGACTGAGGGGCTTAAACAACAGAAATTGATGTCTTGAAGTCCTGGAGGCTGGAAGTCAAAGATCAAAGTGCGGATGGAGATCAAAGTGCAGGTGGACTCTGTTCTTGGTGCGAGTGGACTCTGTTCTTGGTGTGATTCTTCTTCCTGGTTTGCAAATGCTGCCCCCTCATTGTGTCTTCACGTGGCAGATGTGGTGTGGGGGAGAAAGAGGCAGACCTGGTGCTTTCTGGTGTCCCTTCTTATAAGCACACTAATCTCATCAGATCAGGGCCACACACTTATGACTTCGTGTCACCTTAAATCCCTCCTAAAGGCCCTATCTTTAAATACAGTCACATTAGTGGTTAAGAATTAGTGCAACTTAGGAACTTGGGGAAAATACAATTCAATTCCTTGCTAATGACAATAGATTTTAGGTATCCTGAGAAATTTGGAAAATCAGACCCAAACTGAAATAATATCTCTAATTAACAAATTTTATAAATCTTGAACTGAGAAAATTAAAATTCTGAATTGAGAAAGTCCGTACAAAATTATATTTCTCCTTCTCTGGGTTGAGGGAGAGCCATGCCAAGTCCAGAAATTCTCCACCATTTGGCCCATTTTGTGAGTCTATTGGTACAATTTGAGGGTTGGACCACAGACACAAAAGTATGATGCGAGGGACACTCCACCAACTGTGCCAGGGAGTGAGGGCAGGGAAGGCAGGCTAGCCTGCAACTGCCACTTGCTCTGTGTGGCCATTGTCAATGAAGGATCCCAGGGGCAAGAGAGAGTATTTTAAAGTTCATGGCACACAAAGAGTATGGAAGAAGTCAGGGATATTTTCTGAGTTGGAAAAAACATACCTAGTTTTCTGCTAAATCGACACAGCTTTTCTTTTTCTTCTAGCTCTGGAGAAACTAAAATGTGAGGGGAAAAGCTCCCCTGCATTTTCATGCCCATCTGTCTGTGCTTATACGCCATTCCTTTGACTTGAATACTGTTCCTGCCTTCCCTCATGGGCAAAATAATCAAGTCCCAGGCAAATAACACATCCTCCTTATAATTTCTCATAAGTTCCATCTTATGATGGAACCCCAGATAAGTTCCAGCAGCATTCTCTCTTTCACCCCATATCCCAATACACTTTCCTCTTGCTACTCTGTGACCTCTTAGCAAGTTCTTTACCCCTCCACCACTCAGTTTCCTTGCCTGCAAAATGGATATGTTATTGATATATATCTCATGGATTTGTAGTAATTAATGAAACAATAAATGTGAAGCATTTAATATGGGGCATGACATATTACAGCCGCTTAATACATTTTAACCTATTGCTATTATTATAAATTGTTTGTAACATGTGTTTCAGATATCTTGAACAATTTTCCAAGCCTTAGTGCTTCTATTAACTACATAATATTTACAGAATTGTATAAAAATAGATAAAGACACTTAAAAGTATGTATGACATGTTCTTTTTAAAAACTTGAATTTATGATTTTTGGAGAAATTTATGATTTTCTCCTATAAATCATTATTCTTTTAAAATCAACCATGTTGAGGCATAATTTACACTCAATAAAATTTACTCATTTTATGTGTAAAGTTTAATGCATGTTAACTAATGCATACACCATTGTGACTGGCACTACTTATGAGACACAAAATACTTCCATCCCTCCCCCTGAAAGGTCCCTTGTGTCCTGATCCACTCAAGTTCATTCTACCCCTACCCTGCTACTTTCTCTCACTACAGATTCATTTTACCTGATCTATAATTTGATATAAATCAAATCCTACAGTTTGCTTTCATTTTTTTCTGGTTTCTTTTCCCAGATTAATGTTTTGAGATGTGCCTATATTGTTAAATCTATCATTAGCTAATTTTTTACTGTTTTTAATTTATTTTTTTTTACCCATCATATGGCTATACCACACAGTTTGTATATAGCTTCGCCGTAGATGGACATTTGATTGTTTCTGTCTTTTATGCATCATGAATAAAGCTGCCATGAACATTTCATTACAAGTCTTCATATAAACATACATTTTCATTTCTCTTGGAATTAAATTGTTAGGTAAAATGGCAAGTGCGTGTTTATAAGAAACTTCCAGGTTATCTCCTATTTTGATTTCCCCCAGTGATGTATGACTTCCAATACTCAATGACATTACCAATGTTTTGTGATGTAAGTCTTTACTTTTTGTCTTTCTAGTAGGTGTACGGCAGTATCTTACAGCGATTTTCATTTATTTTCCCCAATGATTAATGATGTTGATGATCTTTTCATGTGCTCCTTGCCCATTCATATACTGTCTTCTATGAAGTTCCTATTCAAATATTTTTTTTTCTTATTAAGTTGTAGAAACTCTTTATGTATTCTAACTACAAGTCCCTTGTGAAATACATGTAATCTAATATCCTCTCACAATCTTCAGCTTGCCTCTCATATTCTTAACCATGTCTTTTAAAGAAAAGAGCTTTGGATATAGTCAAATTAATCATTGTTTGTTACATTTAGCTTTTGTTTTCTGAGGAATTTTTGCTTACCCCAATGTCACAAACATTTTCTTGCATGTTTTTGTCTCATAGTTGTATGGTTTCAGCTTTAACATTTAACTCTATGATATATTTAAAGTATGTTTTTGTGTAAATTGCAAAGTAATGGCTGAGGTTTATTTTTCTTATACATATATCCAGCTTCTCCAGAACAATTTATTTTTTAAGAAATGATGTTTCCCCAGTGAACAACTGTAACACTTTTTTTGAAAATCAATTGACTGCATATGTATGTGTCTATTTTTAGACTCAATATTCTGTTTCATTGCTCCATGTGTTTTTCTTAGGCCAATATCAGTCTTGAACACAACTAAGCCTTGTGTCCCCACCCAAATCTCATCTTGGTTGTGTCCCTACCCAAATCTCATCTTGAATTCCCATGTCTTATGGGAGTTACTCAGTGGGAGGTAAGTGGATCATGAAAGCAGGTCTTTCCCATGATGTTCTCATGGTGGTGGGTGAGTCTCATGAGATCTGATGGTATTATAAGGGGGAGTTTCCCAGCACAAGCTCTTTTATTTTGCCTGACGCCGTCCATGTGAGACATGACTTGCTTCTCCTTGCCTTCTGCCATGATTTTGAGACTTCCCCAGCCACTTGAAACTGTAAGTCCATATTAAATCGCTTTTTTGTAAATTGCCCAGTCTCAGGTATGTCTTTATCAGCAGTGTGAAAACAGACTAATACAGTAAATTGGTACCAGGAGTAGGGTGTTGCTGAAACAATACCCAAAAATGTGGAAGTGACTTTGGAGCTGGGTAACAGGCAGAGGTTGGAACATTTTGGATGCTTCAGAAGAAGACAGGAAAATGTGGGAAAGTTTGGAACTCCCTAGAGACTTGTTGATTGGCTTTGACCAAAATGCTGATAATGATATGGACAATGAAATCCAGGCTGAGGTTGTGTCAGATGGACATGAGGAAGTTTTTGGGAACTGTATCAAAGGTGACTCTTGTTATATTTTAGCAAAAAGACTGGTGGCATTTTGCCCCTGCCCTAGAGATCTGTAGAAATTTGAATTTATGAGAAATGATTTAGGGTATCTAGCAGAAGAAATTTCTAAGCAAAAAGCATTCAAGATATGACTTGGGTGCTGTTAAAAGCATTCAGTTTTATAGGGGAAGCAGAGCGTTAAAGTTTGGAAAATTTGCAGCTTGACAATGTGATAGAAAATAAAATCCCACTTTTTGAGGAGAAATTCAAGTTGCCTGAAGAAATTCCCATAAGTTACAAGGAGCTGAATGTTAATCCCCAAGGCAATGGGAAAAATGTCTTCAAGGCATGTCAGAGGTCTCCAAGGTAGCCCCTCCCATCACAGGCCCAGAGACGTAGTGCACAGAAGTCAAGAATTGGGGTTTGGGAACCTCCACCTAAGATTTCAGAAGAAGTATGGAAATGCCTGGATGTACAGGCAAATGTTTGCTGCAGGGGAGGGACCCTCATGGAGAACCTCAGCTAGGGCAGTGAGGAAGGGAAATGTGGGTTCAGAGCCCCCCACAGAGTCCCCATTGGGACATCATCTAGTGGAGCTGTGAGGTGATGACCTCTGTCCTCCAGACCCCAGGATGGTAGATCCACTGACAGCTTGCACCATGTGCCTGGAAAAGCCCCACTCAACACCAGCCTGTGAAAGCAGTTGGGAGGGAGGTTGTGCCCTGCAAAGTCACAGGGGCAGAGCTGCCCAAAACCATGTGTATCCACCTCTTGCATCAGCATGACCTGGATGTGAGACATGGAGTCGAAGGACATCATTCTGGAGCTTTAAGGTATGTCTGCCTCGCTGGATTTCAGACTTGTATGGGGCCTGTAATACCTTTGTTTTGGCCAAAGTCTCCCATTTGAAATAGCTGTATTTATCCAATGTTTGTGCCCCCATTGTATCTAAGAAGTAACTAACCTGCTTTTGGTTTTACAGGCTCATAGATGGAAGAGGCTTGCTTGCCTTATCTCAGATGAGACTGTACTTGGACTTTTGAGTTAATGCTGAAATGAGTTAAGACTTTAGGGGACTGTTGGGAAGCCATGAGTGGTTTTGAAATGTGAGGACATGAGATTTGGGAAGGGCCAGGGGTGGAAAGATATGGTTCGGCTGTGTCCCCACCCAAATCTCATCTTGAATTCCCATGCATTGTGAGAGGAACTCAGTGGGAGGTAACTGGGTCATGGAGGCAGGTCTTTCTCATGGCGTTCTCATGATGGTGGGTGGGTCTCATGATATCTGATCGTATTATAAGGAATGTTTTCCAAGACAAGCTCTTTTTCTTTGCCTGCTGCCATCCATGTAAGATGTGACTTGCTCCTCCTTGCTTTGTGCCACGATTGAGGCTTCCCCAGACACTTGGAACTGTAAGTCCATATTAAACCTCTTTTGAGAGGCTCAGTTATGTCTTTATCAGCAGGCTCAGGTATGTCTTTATCAGCAGCCTAGGCTCAAGTATGTCTTTATCTGCAGTGTGAAAATGGACTAACACACCTTGAAATCAAGCAGTATAAGAGATTCCCCTTCATTCTGTTTTTTCAAAAACTTTAAGCTGTTTCTTACCACCATCCAATATACATTTTTTGATGATGAAAATGTTCTATATTTGTGCTGTCCAATACAATATCCACAGCCACATGTACCTAAGTGTATGAAAAATTTGGATTTTATAACTGAGAAACTAAATTTTTAATTTTACTTAATTTAAATTTGACTTTAAATACTTACATGTGGCTAGTGGTTACCATATTGTACAATAAAGTTCTTTGCCTTTCCATTGAAATTTTAGAATCACTTTGTAAATTTCTACCAAAAAAAATGCTTTCTAGGATTTTGATTGGGATTGTGTAGAATCCATAGGTCAATGGGGAAAATTCATATCTTAATATCATGTCCTAAAATCTAAATAAATTCCCATTTATTTATATTATCTTTAACTTCTCTCTTTATTCTTTGTAGATTCTCTACACAGATCTTACACAATGTCTTAGTTCATCCTGGCTGTTAGAAAAAAACACCACAGACTGGGTTACTTGCAAAGAGCAGAAACATTTCTCACAGTTCTGGAGGCTGAAAGGTCCAAGATCAAGATGCCAGCATATTGAGTGTCTGGTGAAGGACTGCTTTCTGGTTCATAGATGGCACCTTCTAGCTCTGTCCTCACACAGTGGAAGGGGTAGCTGAGCTCTTTCAGGCTTCCTTTATAAAGGCACTAATCCCATTCATGAGGGCTTCACCCTTAACGACCTCACTACTTCCCAAAGGCCCAGCCTTCTCATATCAACACCATGGGGGCTAGGATTTCACCATACGAATTTTGGGGAGACAAATTCAAGCCAGAGTGCACATTTTGTCTAATTTATTTTTAAGTATTTCACATTTTTATATGCTATAGAAAAGACTTTATGTTTTTCTATGGCTATTTCTAACTTACTAGTATTTTGCTAAGAATTTTTGAATTTATGTTCACTAAGGTATTAAGATTGTAATTCTGGCTTGCATTGTTTCTTATGAGAAATCAGTGGTCACTTTTAACTTTGTTCTCTTATGTGTCATTTTTTTTCTCTTGCTTCTAAGATTTTTCTCTTATAACTGTTTTTCAGCAATTTGATTATGCCTTAGAGAAATGATATTTTTATTTATTTTTATATTTTTATAGCTAATACATAGAAACAAAGCTGATTTTTGTGTATTAAGCCTATATCCTGCCATTTTACTAAAAATTTACTCATTAGTTCTAGTATCTGTTTTGTAAAGCCTATAGACTTCTAAGGTTATATATATACAATTCATGCCATCCATATATAAAGACACTTCTTCCTTTCCAATCTAAAGTCTTTGTTTTTCTGATCATATTGCACTGCATAGAAAAACCTTGGGTACAATACTGAATTTAAGTGATGAAGATGACTAGCTTTGTCTTATTTCTGTCTTAGGCGCCTAACGTTGGTAGGCGTGACTGAAGTAGGTTTCTTTTATAGACACCCCTTACCAGGTTGAGGAAATTTTCTTCTACTCCTAGTTTATTGAGAGTTTTTACCATGAGTGAATGTTGTATTTTGTGAAATTCTTTTCCTCAACCATCAAGATGACATGAGTTTCCTTTTATAGTAGGAGTTAATAAGATTTTCTTTTATAGTAAGAGTTTATCTCTGGAATGCAAAGTTGTTTTATTGTTTGGAAATAAACCAACAATGTAACCATTATACTAACATAATGGTTAATATAATATGGTTTCTATATATCACTTAATTCAATTTGCTTGTGTGTGTGTGTCTGTGTGTGTGTGTGTGTGTCTTGAGATACAGTCTTACTCTGTTGCCCAGGCTAGAGTGAAATGGTGTGATCATACCTCACTGCACCTCAACTTCCTGGGCTCAAGCAATTCTCCTGCCTCAGTCTCCTGAGTACTCTGCCCTGTAAATTCCAGCCTCCTCCTTCTCTGTCTTCTCAGTTCAGTGCAACCACTATGGTCTGCTTGTGTTCCCTCTCCTCATATCATGTTCCAAAATGTGTTTTCAGGAAGAAATCTGAGGAAACTATGGGACTCACATTGTTAGTTCCCCTTTTCTCAGGCATTAGAAGACTGAGCTGCTTATTGCCAAATATCTGAAAAGTTATTTCCTGTATATCAGCCAACATTGCAGTTGATTGCAGAGAAAAATGAGTCCTATATTACCTATTTTCTTCTCTTTTTTTTTTTTTTTCAGGGAGTAGGGAGCGACAGAGTCTTGTTCTGTCACCCAGACTGGAATGCAGCAGCCCAATCTTGGCTAACTGCAACCTCTGTCTCCCAAGTTCAAGGGATTTTCCCGCCTCAGCCTCTAACTAACTAACTGTAGGATTACAGGCATGTGCCACCATGCCCAGCTAATTTTTTGGTGGTTTTGGTAGAGAGGGGTTTTGCTATGTTGCTTGACCAGGTTGGTCTCAAACTCCTTACCTCAAGTGATCCACCTGCCTTGGCCTCCCAAAGTGTTGGGATTACAGGTGTGAGCCACTGTCCCTGGCCCCTATTTCTTTCATAGTTGAAAATCTCTATGCATTTATACATACATTTAATATACAATGTGTCATTGAATTATAACTTTTTAAAATTAATCTACAATACCCTGCTAAAACACTTTGAGGTCAAGAATCTTTTGTCTTTCATATTTATGAAACCTGAATTTAGCAAAATGCCTGGCATATAATGAACATTGGCATAAAATGTTTGTGGAATGTGTGCTTTCTTCTTCTCTCCCAACTCTGACCTCCAGTCTCCCAGATGTGTACTGGCAGGCTGACTTAATTTTATTTTTTATGAACCTTATTTCCCCCATTATTCTCTCTGCTTCCTTCAATTCAGGTGTTGAGCTATGTAATTTAAGCCAAGTCAGGTAAATCTACCCTGATTCCTATTTATTTCTTGACTTGATTTTTGATTTTCTGTATCCCAAATCCAACTAAATTAGTAAGAGAAAGGGAAAGATGTGAACTTCCTCCCTTAGCATGTCTAGGAAAATCAAATAACATATGTGGTAATACATATCCAAAAAATTAGATAACACATAAATAGTACTTAATAAATGTGCTGTTATTCTCCTACTCTCACTTACCAGCCTTCATCAACACAGAAATCATCAAAGGACCCACCACTTTTCCATTCCCAAATACAAGTTAACAGAAACACTCAACAGTTAATTTGCCACCCCAATTACACAGCTACTTTGCGTTTTACATGCAAAATGTTTAATCCAGTTTTGACCCGTACTACTTTGAGAGTTTTTGTCTGCTCACTTATTAGTTCTACATTTAATGCTTTTGTCTATCAGTTCTTCATGTACATAAGCTCCTAGTAGGCAGTAATATCAGCAATAGCTCATGTTTATCTGGCACTTAGTTGCAAGTATTGTGGATCTATTAACACATTGAAATTTCCCAACAACCTTGGGTGGTAGGCGCTATTATTTTCTCTAGTATAAAGATTAGATAACCGATGCCTATAAAGGACATGAAACTTGCCCAAGGTCACCTAGCTAGTAAATTCAGGAGCTGGGATTCAAATTCCAGAGCTGGAACTCCTACCCGCTACAAGATGCTACCTCCACAAGGATGGTCTTATCTTCCTGACAGCAGAATAGTCCTCATACATTTATATCATGTGCCTTGAATTGGATGCCAGACTACTTTATTATCACCCCAGATCCACCAGGCCCCTCTGCCCCCTGGGTCCCAGCCACTTGCTTCATCTTCTGGCCACAATGGCTGCATTAAAGACAGAAGCTTCTGCAATCATTTCTCTGCATCTCATAACACCATCAATTTTCTCAGTCTCCCTAGAGGATAAAAGTCAGGCTTTGTCTTGGCTTTTATCTCGCTCATTCCTGCAGGAAATACAACCATCTCAATGCCCAGATCCAATGTGATTGGTCCCACCCAGGGTCTAGCTATTGCACAAGATGTCCAGAGTGACAAATTAATACTGCTAAGAAGGATGAGGAGTTAATGCCTCATGGAAAGTAATGTGTCCTTTGATAGACAGGAAGAAGCCAGGAGATCAATTCTTCTTCCTTCCTTCCTACTTGACTGCTCCAAGACACAGTGATTCCATGTCACTTCTCCAACTCTCTAGATACAGTCCCAGTAACTGAGCAACCAACTATAATCTTTCAAAGTTGTAGTGTTGTGGGAAGTCAGGGACCCCAAACGGAGGGACTGACTGTAGCCGTGGCAGAGGAACATGAATCGTGAAAACTTCATGGACATCTGTCAGTTCACAAATAATACTTTTATAATTTATTATGCCTGTCTTTACTTTAATATCTTAATCCTGTTATCTTCGTAAATTGAGAATGTACGTCACCTCAAGACCACTGTGATGATTGCTTTAACTGTACAAATTGATTGTTAAATATGTGTTTGAACAATATGAAATCAGTGCACCTTGAAAAAGAACAGAATAACAGTGATTTTTATGGAATAAGGGAAGACAGCCATAAGGTCTGACTGCCTGCAGGGTTGAGAAAAAAGAGCCATATTTTTCTTCTTGCAGAGAGCCTATAAACAGACATGCAAGTAGGAGAGATATTGCTAATTTCTTTTCCTAGTAAGGAATATTAATATTAATACTCTGGGAAAGGAATGCATTCCTAGGGGAAGGTCTATAAATGGTCATTCTGGGAGTGTCTGTCTTATGCGGTTGAGATAAGGACTGAGATACGACTGGTCTCCTGCAGTACCCTCAGGCTTATTAGGGTGGGGAAATACTCTGCCCTGGTAAATTTGTGGTCAAACCGGTTCTCTGCTCTCGAACCCTGTTTTCTGTTGCTTAAGATGTTTATCAAGACAGTACATGCACAGTCGAACACAGACAGTTAACAGTAGTTCCGTTTTGCCTTTGTCCTGTTCCCTCAGAAGCATGTGATCGTTGTTCTGCTTTTTGCCCCTTTGAAGCATGTGATCTTTGTACCTACTCCCTGTTTTACATCCCTTCCCCTTTTGAAACCCTTAATAAAAAACTTGCTGGTTTGAGCCTCGGATGGGCATCATGGTGCTACCGATATGCGATGTCACCCCCAGCAGCCCAGCTGTAAAATTCCTCTCTTTGTACTCTTTCTCTTTAGTTCTCAGCTGGCTGACACTTATGGAAAATAGAAAGAACCTATGTTAAAA
This sequence comes from Mandrillus leucophaeus, assembly GCF_000951045.1. Lineage (NCBI taxonomy): Eukaryota > Metazoa > Chordata > Mammalia > Primates > Cercopithecidae > Mandrillus > Mandrillus leucophaeus. The sequence continues at coordinate 2,475,300 of NW_012101754.1, read as the reverse complement.
TATTAGGGGCAGGTTCCCCCAATATTGTAGCCTGTTCTATTAGGCACCACTTTGAATTGTTTCCTGTCTTCCTTGCCTCACTTTCTTTTTCCCCTCATTATTTCCTCCCTCCAATTATATTCTCTGGCAAAGCATAAGCACACAAGCTTGACTTGAGGGTCTGTTTTCTTTGGGCAACCAACTTATTTTCTTCAAATAATATAGGTTAATTTGTGCTGACACATATGTTCTCTGTCTTTGCATATTAATTATCTATTGTTGTATAACAAATTAGTCAACACTTAGTGGCTTAAATCAAGAAACACTTATTATCTCATGGTTTGCATGGGTAAGACATGCAGAAGCTGCTTAGCTGGGAAGTTATGGCTCAAGGTCTCTCCAGAGGTTGCAGTCAAGATAACAGGCAGAACTGCAGCCTTCTCTGAAAGCTCAACTGGGGCTGGGCCATCTGCTTCCAAGATGGCACACTCACAGCTATTTCCAGAAGCCTTGGTTTCTTACTAACTCTTAGCAGAAGGCCTCAGTTCTTCACCAAATGTATCTCTCCATAAGGCTGCTTACATGTCCTCCAGAATGAGTGTTCCACGAGAGGGCAGCAAGGAAGATGCAATGCCTTTTATGACCTTCTAAGTCACACACCATCATTTTTGCCTCATCCTATTCATTAGAAACAAGTCATAAATGTGGCTCACATTCGAAGGGAATAGAAGTACTCTCTACCTTTTAAAGAAATGAGTGTGGACAGAATTTTAAATCACCACACCTGGTTTTTCTAGTTGCTAAGAATATATATTTACAAGGCAGATTGCTAGGGTTATAGTCTACTGGCTTGAACTAGAGAGTTGCTAAAGATTCTATGAAAAAAAAAAAAAAACTGAATTCGTGGCCACCACTAACACTTTGCAGAGTTCTTTCTAACTAACTGTCTTGCTGTATGGCACTATCATAAATGATTCGCACTTCTTTTAGGATGTAATATATGATGTCAGCATCCCAAAATAATTTTGGTTCAGCCTTTCTTGGTTCTTTATTCAGTCCTCTCCAAACCTATATCTGCATTTTATGATAAACATCCCAACAATTGATTGATACTGACCACGTCTACTATTGGTAATGAATATTAATAAAAATAAATCTTCTAATTTGCCAGTAATAACAAGGTTATTGGAAGAATCAAGTAAGTTAGCAAATGAAAAATGATCTGGCACAGTGGGTAGTCAATAAATGTCCTCCTCTAAATCAAAACAAAACAAATCTATAAAAACTATTTATCAGCTAATAGCTCTTACCTTACTGCTTCTTCAGTCACTGCAACTATATTCTTGTAGATCACATAATCAAAATTTGTTCTGCCCCTACATGGTGATAAGTAACTTGCCTCTTTCACCTGATATTTTGTTGGTATAAAACATATAAAAAAAATGACACGTCAGTTTCGGTATTTCTGCTTAACTGTCTTCTTCCTATACTTTTGATATACCTTGTCTACCACTTTGGCCTTGGTGAAATTGAATCTCACTCACACTACAGGTTCAATGAGATTATTATTGCCCTGCATATTCAATAAGATAGTAGTTTATGTCATTAGTTTCCTACTTCAAGATACATTCGCTCAGCTATTGAAACAATTAAACTTTTAACTGAAAACAAATGCTAATTGCTGGCCACAGACATAACTTTCTAGGTATTATTATTATTTAAAAGCAATATTTTGCACACACATAAAGGTAAGCCTTATAGCCACTCATCGAAGATCTTTAGGTCTCTTGTTAAGTTCCTATGTACAGCCAATTGTTAATTATTTGTGCTAATAAGTAACAACATAATTGAAATTAATGAGCCAATAACTGTCTCCTACCTTCCAAAAAATTTCCCTTTTCTCTTTACTACAACATCTACCACACTTAAATAATGTGTTTTATTTCATTCTATTTCTTCTATCTATGCTTATAAAGTGCTAATAAGCAGAGAAGAGTCAAAATAGGTCAACCTGAAGAAGAAAAGCAAAGATCTTAGTATACCTAAAAATGAATATTCATTCCTCAAACAAATGAGAAAGAAATGCATTTTCTAGGTATAAATACAGAGTGGGAAAATCTTTGTATCATGGTAATTATAGGTGATATGCCCTTAGACCAAGAAATTATGTTTATAACTAGGCCAATAAATAGTTTTCAACTCATGTACCAATTTCATATGGTGCACATACTGAAAAGGATCCCAAAACCAAGGACACAAGGGACAGGATGATAGCACATCTAGACCCATGAGAGCAGCCTTATTCATAATAAATTGCTTGAACATTTTCATATCCATCACGTTCATTTAATCCACACAAACCTCACCTTTGAGTCATCAATACCTTCTATTTCTGGGATGCAGATTACAATTTACTATTAATTTCCTTCACCCCACCCCTATTAACCCAGCTGTCCCTGTGAATTCCTAGTAACTGTGCTCACTCTGGAAGGACAGCAGCAATGAGGGCAACAGTGTGGCAAGTTTAACTGAGAGAAGGAAGCAGAGAGGAAAAGATAGCAAGGCTCCAAGGGAAGAGTCAGAGATCATCATGGTTTTGGAAGGTGTTTATAATGCTCTGCTCAGGAGAAAAAGAGAAATGCAAGTTTGGTGTCTCCAGAAACTTCTCCTGGTGATTCCCCATCATAAGAATTCACCTGGCTTGCCCTGTAGATCCACTTCCAGGCTAGGGAAGAGGACAGTGGGCTTCTATAGAGGTAATAGGGCTGGGCTGGACATGGCAACTTCTGGAAGACATCTCTTCATGCAAAAGTAGCTATTCTATAAAAGGGCAATTGCTAAACTAACATACCTTCAGCAAATATGGTTACCCATTGCCTAGTTGATGAAACACTATAGTACATTCCAATTTACTTTGCATTTCCTCCAAGAAGTAGGGAACTTCACCTTGACACTCTTGGCCCCCTGAAAGTTGGCTCAAAGTATCTATCTGGCTTATCAGGGAGAGAATCCAACATTTTCTCCCAGAGAACCAAGAAAACAACTTAACAAACTTGACAATTATTTCTCTCAGCGCAACAAGGACTGCTTTACTTTCCTGGAGAGGCAGTGGATCCCCATGCTCAGCACATAGCTCCCCAGGCGTGTTTGGTCACCAGGCTAACACTATTTAGCATCCATTTCTTTAATGAGGACTTTGCCCTCACAGGGTTGACTGTTGACTCAGAGAGATGCAAAAGGCCTCCACACTTGATGTGCCCAAGATCTGGAATGTCCTTCCAGACAAACGCCCAGTAGCTTGGAGCCCGTTTATTGTAAAGACAAATGCATTTGTTTCCATCACAGAACTGCAGGCAAAGTCTAGCAGAGTGGGAACGGGAAAATGAAAAATATATCTTTATAGTCTATGTCTGTGTATGATTTCAATCAAAGTAACAAGGCCAACAAAGTAACAAGGCCAAATAAATTTACACCAAAGACTTCCTACTCCAATGTTAGCATTGTTGTGGATACAGTTTGTAAAATATAAAAAATAAAAGCTGGATGTGGTGGTTCAAACCTATAATCCCAATGCTTTGGAAGGCTAAGCTGAGAGGATTGCTTCAGGACAGAAGTTTGAGACCAGCCTGGGCATCATAGCTAGACCCTGCCTGGAAAATAAATATAATTTTTTAATTTTTAAAAAGTCTGTTTTGAAGACCAAATCTTAATGTTGTAAGTACCTAATCTAAGTACCATTTATTTCGGTTACTCTAGTGAGTCCTAGATGATATCCATGTGCAATTTTTACCTAAATTTCCATGACTTTACTGTTGAAACACTGGACTTACTATTTTTTAACTCTCCTAGGCTACTTACCTTTCATTTTTCTTTTCCTATTTTTCTCTATAAGCTAAATTCTAACTTCACCACTTCCAGGCTATGTGATCTGGAACAAGTCACTTCACCCTCCTTGTGAAGTTATTCACCTATGAAGTTCAGATAAAATAGACCCCACCTCATAAAGCTGGTGGAAGAACTGAATATGAATGCATTGAAACCTCACAGAACTGAGGCATGCCATTCTCTGATTCAATATCACCATCAGAGAGAGGGAAAAAAATGCAGGTTACAATATCTGCAACTTCACTATTATACAATGAATATTAAATAAATATTACCTATTATTATTGGGCCCACTACACAATGGGACCATGTTCCAGGTATCCCAATCCTAGGCATTTTTATCTTATTCAATCCTTTTTCATCAACATTGTTCTCATCACAAGCTGACTCTTGACTTTAGACTTTCTCTCTTTTAAGTAGGCAGGCTTTGTACTTGTCTTCTGGCTCCAATCTTTCCTGGCTGTCTGGAGTAAAGATGCAATACCTGTCCTCCAGTACCTCCCTCCCAACACCCTTCCCAAGGTAACAGAACATTGATAAACAAGCACCTGTGCAGTGAGAGGGAGCTGCTCAAGTGCATGAACTGGAAAACAGCATCTTGAGCAAGCGCTGGGTAAATCAGTATAAGTGCACTTTTGGAACTTGTTTCAGCTCACTCTTTCTTCCATCAGTTTGTGGTTTATAGAGTGATAAATAACATTTTTAAATGTTGCTTTCGTGACACTCAAGTGGAAAGAAAATTTGCCATAAACTAGATAGCAACCTTTGCACACGCTATCCCCCGTTCCCTTTTCCTGGGCAAGCCTAGAAAGCCCAGGACTTAGGAAGGAAAGTGAGACACATCTAAGTCCAGAAGTAGCGGGGAGCTGATTGATTTGGTCTAACCAAGCCTCTTTGAAACACAGAAGCAGGCTATAACACAAGTGATGATCTCGGCTCTCCTCAGATCCACCGTTACTGCCACCAACTTTCTTTAGAGTCTTATCACCTCTCACATGGATTCTAAATTGCTTCCAAGTCTTTCTTGTTCTTACTGGCAAATTCCTTCTGATCCACAGCACTTTTCAAATGGATGCCAAATTAATCGGATTATTGCATTCTGATCTTCAACGGTTTCTTGCAGCCAGCCACATTAGGTAGAAAAGACGGATTCTGGCATTCAAAGCCCTTCAGAAGTTTAGCCCCAACCTCACTTTCTAGCCTTATCTCCTTTCATTGCCTACAAACACCATACTCTCCAGCAGGGCCAGATCTTTTTCAGGGATCCTTTTAATGATTTGCAACTTTATTTCCACCAGAAACTTATTCTCCCATTTCTCCCCCAGTCAATTTCCATTTCAAATTTTACTTCCTTCCTGACCACAATCACCCTATCCTCCTGCTCTCACAACAAGATGTAATCTCGTCTGCATCAAACATGTCTTGGTGCTGTGGGTATAGCCCTCCTTAGGCTCTTACTACATTCTGCTCTGTATGGTAATCACTTGTATATTGAATTTTTTCCTTGCCACCATCAAACCATAATCAGCCTGAGCATAAAGACTGTATCATTACATTTCCTCCGATGCCTAAAACAGAGCTTGGCCTGCTGAAAGCACTGAGTAAATATTTTTCAAATTGAATTGAATACTGTATCATGGAGAAATATCCTTTATTCACCTTATATTTATTTAAATTTGTTTTATTTTGCAAATATTAGTAACTATATCAACCTAACATTTATTTTTCCCTTCTGTTCCTGTTACTGCCAGTGAACAATATTTTCCATAGCTGTATCTATATACTGAAAGCCAGAGAGAGAGAGAGAGAGAGAGAAGAGAGAACAAGGCATTATATTTAATGTTTCCAGATGAAAGGGCACCAGTATTTCACGTTCTCAGGTGACCGCATAATGCACCAGGCCATGGAGTCACTGAAATAAAATAAAGTTTAAAAGGCAAGATTCCATTATTATTCTTTGGGACCATACTTCTCAATTGCCCTTTGGTTTATCTTTAAAAGAGTCTTTCATCCCATGAAATTCAGTGTTCTCTCCCTTTTCTCATTATAAACAATTCACTTCACATATGCAGAAAAATGAAATTAGGTTGAATAATAAAAAGTTATGAATGCTGATAGAAAATAAATATCTTTTTATCTTCCTTTCATTTTGCTGCTTGGTCTCTGTGGTTTTGCCTTTCTGGATCCGTGCCTTTTAAATGCCTTCAAGTCTAAAAGTTGAAAGGTGGAAAAGATGAGAAGATTTACTGTTAATGAGCACAATTGGGTCCTATGTCTTTATAGTCAATATTTTAAGTAGTTTAAGGAAAAGAATGTTAATTTAAGAGATAGGTCAAATGTTTTGTCTTGTTTTTCAACAGGAGCACCTGGAAGAATATGTTGTTTTTATTTATTAGATATTTATAAGGCTCTCAGAGCCCAGCGAATTATGATGAACACTAGGTATTTAATACAATATGATAAACATAAAAACTCCCAATACAGATTGTTTGTTTGTTTCCAGATTTTTTTAAAAAGTACTGAATCACGGAACTAGTAAAAAGAAAGACAGAGAAATAGAAAGAAGGAAGAGAGGAAGGAAAGAAGGAAAGAAAAAAGAAAAAGGAACACTGATATTGGGAGAGGTAGCCCAGGCTGTCTTTCATAATAAGAACATTGAAAGAGCAAAGGGAAGGCTTTCAGCTAACTTACCCAAGCACCTGTCAAAATTCAGGGTTGAGTCTATCTAAAGAAAACAATACGGAAAACAATACGGTCAGTTTCTATTTACTTTAAAGAGCTACAATAAATCTGTTTGAAATGTCTAAATGTATGCTTATTGTGAGTCACTGTTTTCGTGAACACACAGTCATGTACCTGTCTCTTATACAGGCGGTAGCATTTAAGGTAATTTTATAGGTTGAATGACCAAAAGGCTACGTGTCTTGGAAACCCTTTGCCCTTTACCTTATACAGAACATCTATGCTGGAGGATCAAGGAAGATCAAGGTAGGGTCAGGGGAGGGTGCTCAGAAATACACAGTTTAAAAAAAAAAATGGAAAGAAAGAGTACTATTCCAGGGATTATTCCCACCCCAATTCTTCATTCAGATATTTCTACTCAAAACCCAATTTTCTCAAAAACAAAGTGCCTACATCTATTTCTCTTGCCATTTCCTTAAATTAAAATTCCTTCTATTCCCTATTTCTGTTATTGGGGTTGCAAGATTTAGCAAATAAAAATACAGGACATCAAACGAAGTTTGAATTTCAGAAAAATAATGAATACATTTTAGTAAAAGTATATTCCATGCCATATTTTGTATATACTTATACAAAAAAAAGATTGAAATGTAAACAGTGAATCATTTTTAGTCTAGGTATGTCCCAAATATTGCATGAAACATATTTACACTGAAAAAAATATTTGATGCTTATCTGAAATTCTTATTCAACTGGACATCCTGTATTTGATCTGGCAATGCTCATGTAAATTCTTGCATCATTCAAAGCCCATATCAAATCTCATTTCTTTAGTGAATAGTTTCATAGCCATTTTATATGTTTAAACATAGCCATTTAAACATTGGCTATGTTTATTGAACATAGCCAATAGTTCAATATGGGTTGAACATTTAGTGTCCTCCAGGAACTGTTAGGCATTAAGGCTAAAACAAAGATCCTGTTGTTAGAAGGCAGAGGTACCCTTGAAACCAGCAAGAATGACACAGGTAACAAGAGCTATGAGAGAGGTGCACGGGGCACCATGGGAGACCCTCAGTGAGCCTCTGCCTCTTGTCTCCTGTCTAACTGTGTCGCACATCGGCACTTGGAGCTATACCTTTCACTTCTAAGCCTCTCCCTAGTGTACTACTTTGCTTATGGTAGGAACTTAATATTTATTTGTTTTCATATAATGAAGGGCTTTTTCCATTCACTTCCCCTTCACTGGAGTTATTAGAAAGCTAACCGCAGGATTGGGTTTGGTTTGTTTCTCTTTAATCAAAGTAAGAAACTGCCTTTTCCAATAAGCTAAATGTGACAAGCTTTGCTCCATGTTCTTTGAACAGTCATTTAATCCTCATGCTGTCATCATGAACTAGGTGCTATTTATAACCCATTTTACTAAAGAGGAAACAAAGACACAAAATGCTTCCGTTAATTTGCCCCAGGTCAGATGAGTAGGAAAGGAGGGGCTGAGATTCAGACCCAGCGGTCTGGCTCTAGAATGTTCTGTTGCCACTCTGTAGTAAGTAATAGAGGTAACTTTAAAAATTAAAACTAATAAGCTTCTGGAATTTTCTGTAGACACTTAATAGCTTCCTTTTTCATTTTATATTTAAAAAAAGCTATCCTTATTTTATTTCTGATGATCCGCAAATGAACCAGATAGATTCCTCTCTACTTCAAAAGGAAGAAATGTTAAGGAGAAGGAAGCCAAAACTGTGCCATCTAACATAATGAAAGCATTTGTTTGTTCATTGCATTCTCCTTCATTGCAGCCAGTGCAAATCATTCTGGTCTGTGCTGCAGTCTAATGTCTGATTCCAAGGGTCAGCTCCATACCCACCCATACGGCATAGTACAGACAATAGCAATTCTGATGTCACTGGGAAAGTAGAGTCATGAAACCTTTTACAAGTGACTGTTTAACTTAAAGTTGGCCACTACGGAGTTAAAATGAATCAAAACATTCATAAACATTCACTAAGAAATGTTAAGGAAATGTGACACAGGAGAGAGAGAAGTCCTAGGTATTGAGGGTTGTTACTTTATTGCCTGATCTATGAAAATTCAAATTTGAGTATCCTGAATGTTATAAAGTCTTGGGGATTTCCAAAATGTGTTCTGCGTGAAGCTATTGATGAATGTTAAAAATATCCATTTTCCATGTGTATAGAATGAGGATACTTAAAACATAAACAGATTAATTTGGATGCACTACAAGTCCCCTTTCTCTCAACATAGTACTGCCTGTTCCCACTTCTTGATAGATGGGATTTCTCACAAATAAGTCATGATTTAAATGTTAGCTACCTGGAATACCAATAGGAACCAGTTAAAAAGCATTTTTACTACTGAAAAAGATGAAGAATTGACAACACTCATAAAGAGACTTTCATCTTCAGGAAATAATTGTCCTGCTTTGAATAGTGCAGGTTGTTGTGGTTTGGCCTCAGTGTTTATGTCCCACTTCGATTAATGCATTGTATTAGGAGAAGGCTAGCTTTGTGGAATCTTTGCTAATAAATTATGTGTTAAGATAAGTAAAATAAATAAAATTGTTGGGACAGACCTATTTGTCCCTAGATGGCATACTGATACCAAAGCTAAGACTCTATTGATATTTTTTAAAGGTCTGTTAACTGTAAAATATAGTTTATGGCCTCCTTCACTTTCAAAGTCAGAAAATAATGCAGAAATGGGAAGTTATTGTAGAAAATTCTGTTTAATATCTTATATAAATCAAAAGTTTCAGAATCTCAAAACCATACAAAGCCCTCTTATTTTGCATAAATTGTCCCATATAGAAACTAATATGAATTTCATATATAATTGATAGGAGAGTGACATTTAGAATAATATAAAATGTCAACAGGGACATCTTGAATAAACACATCACAAAAGCCTGTGTTTATAACAATAAAAGACAAAAAGATTTGGAGGGAATAAAGGAATCTCAGAGGTTGAAAGAACTTTAAAGTTTAACTAGTTCAGCCACCCCACTCTCATACACTTTATATTATCACCTCCAGAAACCTGAGCCTGGGTGCTTGTACAGTATCCCCTAGGAGTTCACAGACTCTGTGTCCACCCAAACATTATCCCTGGGACTTACTGGTAAAGAACAAGAAAATGAGGCCAAGATCAGGAAGAACTTTGAAAGCAACTGTTTTCCCCCTCTCCCACAACAAGCAATGCTTCTGTCTCCCTCTGAACCTCTCAGCACTTTGCCTCCTAACCCTTGGAGAATGTGGGCGCTTGAGGAAGCACCATTGGGTGAACCAAGAACCATGGACAGGAAAATTCATGTGCAATGAAAGCAAGGCCAGGAAAAGTGTGAAGGTCTGTGGGACAGTGCAAAGCTCTGATGGAGGTGGCAAGTGTCCTGGTATTGGTCTGAAGCTGAGAAAAAGCCATATGATCCAAGACTATCCTTTCATGTTTAAATTGTGGTTGAAAAAATAAGTAACATAAAAGTTGCAATCTTAACCATTTTTAAGTGCATAGTATTAACCATATTCACATAGTTGTGCAACCGATCTCTAGAACTTTCCATCCTGCAAAACCAAAACTCTGTGCCCACTGAACAACAACTCCCCATTTTCCCCTCCCATAGCCCCTGGGGACCACTTTTCTACTTTCTGTTTCTAAGAGTCTGACTACTCTAGATATCTCCTGTAAGTGGAATTAGGCAGTATTTGTCTTTTTGTGACTGGCTTTTTTCATTTAGCAGAATATTTTCAAGGTTCATCCATGCCATAGCACATGACGGGACTTCCTTCCGTTTCAAGGCTCCATAATATTCCATATATACAACACATCTTGTCAGCCATCCATCTGTCCATGTTTATTTAAGTTGTTCCCGCCTCTTGGCTATTGTGAACAATTGTGCAATGAAACATAAATGTGCAAATAACTCTTTGAGATACTGTTTTCTGTCCTTTTGGATATATACCCACAAGTGGGAATGCTGGATCATATGGTAATTCCATTTTTCATTTTTTGAGGACCTCAAGACTTATTATTTAACCATATTGCTACTTATTCTTTTCAATTGCCTGTTCTTCCAATTCTTGCTTCCCAGTAGAGGCTATTAAATCAATCCAGGGACACCTGGGGACAACCTGCCACTGGCTTCTCCTATACAGATTCACACTATTACTGGGACCAAACCAAGCCTTTCTGTACCACCTTTCACACATTGCTCCAAAGATGAAACACTGTCCAATCATTCTTTACTTACTACATTTGGACAGGAAATACATGTTGATTCCTTTTAGTAATTATTTCCCATTTTAGTTTCAAGATATCATTCAAGAAAGGCTCCCAACTACACAAATGCTATTTTTATTTCAAAGGAATGATCTTCCTTTCTTTATTTGAGAAAAAATTTAGATGTTTTTAGGGGTAAAAAGTATTATTTTGAGAGACTTGATATGAAACATGTAAATATGTTTGTGTATATTAACTTATGAACATAATTTATAAACTAGATAATGCCCATCAAATAGCTAAGATGGTTATCTTCTGCAAATTAAATTAGTAAAATAAACATGTCAAGGAAAAGATAATTTGTTGCAAAAGTCTTCAGAAAGACAATGTTTTTAGGTAAAATCCTCAAAAAGCAAAGCCTGTGATATGGTTTGGCTGTGTCCCCACCCAAATCTCATCTTGAATTGTAGCTTCCACAGTTGCCATGTGTTGTGAGAGGGACCTGGTGGGAGGTAACTGAATCATGGGGATAGGTCTTTCCCATGCTGTTCTCATGATAGTGAATAAGTCTCACAAGATCTGATGGTTTTAAAAAGAGAAGTTCCCCTGCACAAGCTCTTTCTTGCCTGCCACCATGTAAGACATCCCTTGCTCTTCCACCATGATTGTGAGGCCTCCCCAGTCATGTGGAACTGTGAGTCAATTAAACCTCTTTCCTTTATAAATTACTCAGTCTCAGGTTTGTCTTTATTAGCAGCAGGAGAACAGACTAGCCGAGAAAAAACTTAACTAATTATCCAGAAAATGTTCAGTGGGATTATTATTCTGAAAAAATAATGTGTAAACATCAAGGCAATGTTCAGCAGAGGTCAAATAAAGGCAAGTACAAATCAAAGAAATTCCTGTCTCTTTATCAAGTATTCAGAAGAAAGCAAGACTGAATTGGGGACAGAAATGCTGTTCTCTCTAAAACTCACTAGAGTTGTGAAACCTGGAAGGCAGGGAGAGCTCTCTGGATTTTACATAGCCTGGAAAAAAACAAAAGATGTTAAGATTATCTTTCTCCTTTCGTTCTTTTTAGCAAGCAAAATTCTGAGTACCCTTAAGGTACCCTGAGGCTGCAAAGGAGGTATGTGAATGGAGACTACCAGAAATAAATTTTCCCCATTGTAATTAATAATTATTTGGCATTTTGGTTCAAATATCACTGTCTTGTGAGTTGATTTAAGGAACCAGTCATTGGAAAGTTGATAAACTCCAACCACTCTGCACCAGCAAACCAGAAGCTAAGACATAAGGAGGCCCTATCCTGGTTCCTGCTTAGCTATGCAATCCATCTACAACCTCCTGAGTGATAGAAACCCAAAAAGTGACCAACTTCTTGGAATAAAAAGAAATTCTTACAGCAATAATAATAATAATAATCAAAGAATTATTCTACCACACATGCAGCAAAAATTCAAAATGTTCTCTTCAGTAATTATCCAATGTTAAGAAAACCCTCAAAGAAACAGATGGAACAAATTGTAGTTAAATTTTTAAACATTTATTGGGGCTGCAGCAACCTTGCGGACAGTCCAAAATTCCAGAGCAGTATTCCTCAAGATGTAGTGGAGATTTTTGGAGTTTCGACCACATTTGAGAAGCTCTGCTCTTCCTTTTCAGCACTCAGTAACAGAGAAGGGCGTTCTGATTAATAACTTCCAAATCAATAAGATTTTCTGTTTATGAAAATGAGATATGCCACAGGAAAATCAAGCCCATATGTGAGTAAATTGTGAGGCCTTATGATGCTTGATGGGAATTGACACCCATTTATTTTTCAAAATATACATTTTACCAGAACTCAGATTTTGTTTGTTTGTTTTTTGAGACAGAGTATCACTCTGTCACTCAGGTTGGAGTGCAGTGGCACGATCTCAGCTCACTGCAACCTCTGCCTCCCGGCCTCAAGAAACTCTCCTGCTTCAGCTTCCTGAGTAGCTGGGACTACAGACATGTGCCACCACACCCGGCTAATTTTTGTATTTTTAGTAGAGACAAGGCTCAGATGTTTTTAAACAAGGCTTTCCCATATAATATCATCAGCTTCACTCATTCCATAATTAAGTTCAATCAATATGTCCCAAATACCAAAGGAATTGTCAATAGTGACAATATTTAGTTCAATCGATGTATAAAAACTAAAAAGTTTGTTCTTTATTGCATTTAGTTACATATGATATTCCTCTTTACTCCTCTAATGTCTCTTCTTAGAACCCTGGGAATTAAGTTTTCTTGCGGTAGTTTGTACATATCAACATATTTTAAAGGCAAGTTTACTGGAAGACCACATAGTGTGAAGATTAAACTATCAGCTCATAATAAGAGTGAGAAGTTTCCATCCCTGGCCCCTCTTTCCTGTCAATTGGCTGGTTGAAATCAGGCTTCGTGAAAGAGATTATCTTTGAAGACGAGAAAAGGGTAGTTTGAGAAGAAGAAATAGAATATTCCTCAAGATATGCAATAGCAACCCCCACTTCTATCAAGTAAGGGGAATTGACTAAAATAAATTCTAAGTACAGTCATACCTACAATATTTAGTGACTATTTGAGCATAAAACAAAATACAATGGTAAGGATCAAAGACAGACAGCAGCCAGCAATAAACTACATGGTAAGGTTTGAGATGGTGCTTACTAGTATGACTTAATACCACATTTTTCTCGAAATAAAACTTCCACATTAATTGCAAATTCTGCCTGACTAACTCATTGACAGAAATAAATTCACATATGAATGTCAACCAATAAAAGGACAAAAGGAAAGTAACACTAAAAACAAACATTTGATAGTTCTTCAAAATAAAAGTACCTAAGTTAAAGCAGAGTAAGCATTTTTTACCAACATTTTCATGAGATGAAAATAGGTGTAAAAACCTTAAAAATAATCTGCTGGAAGATAACAGATAGCTAATAAGATGGGAAATAGAGATCCAAGGAGGTTAAACAAATGGCAGAGGCCATTTTTCCCAAAGGATTGTTCTTGGAATACTAGAAGAGATAATAGAGAGAATTAGCTGCACAGCTGACAATGTTTTAAGCATAGAAGACAGTGATTGGAGTCTGGTACAGAACTTTTTAAAAATCATCAAGGAGACAGGCCAACATAAATGAAACCCAGTATGGGGAAAAAAAAAAAGGCAATGGAATCAGATCCATGGTGGTTCCAGATACTAGAAAGTCTATATTTTTAAGGAAGTCTGCTTACTGTGTTCAAGAGTATCACAAACAAAATTCTCGTCATAGAACTAGATAACTTAAAAAACTGAAAATAAAAGGTACAATAATTGAAATTAGAAACATATAGATCAGCTTAGCAGCAGAATAAACACAGTTGAATGAAGAGAGAATTGGTGAACTGGTATAGACCAGAAGAATAGGTTCAAAATAAAGGATGGAAAAAATATTATAGATGATATACAAGAAAGAGTGAGCAACTCAGAAGGCACAGTGAGAAAGCCTAAAGTATGGGCAATTTGTGTCTGAGAAAAAAAAAAGAAGTAATGTTTGCTAAGATGGTGACTGACAGCTTGCCAAAATTGAGACAAGATGTTTAGTGATATATTTAAAATCATTATGAAGCTCAGGCAAGATAAATAAAAAAAGTATATGTAAGTACATTGTATTAAATGCTGAAAACCAAAGACAAAGAGAAAATATTAAATCAGAAAGAAGGGAGAAAAAGGATAAGTTACTTTCAAAGTAACAACAATAAGCGTTATAGATAATCACTCAATAGACACAATGGAATTCAGAATAAAATGTAGTTATAACTTCAAAGTGCTGAAGGTAAATCACTCCTAAAATATAATTTCATACTTAGTTAAAATATCCTGCAAGAATGGAGATAGCAAATCATAACTGAAAAAACAATTGCTGCTAGAAGCCCCTCCCTAAAGAAAATGCTAAGTGTTGCCTTCAGGAAGAAAAAACTAGACAGTTGTTCAGAAATGAAAAAAAAAAAAAAATGGGGAGCAACAAAATAAGAAGTATTTGGATAAATGTAATGAATATTAACTTGCAAATGAAAATAATGGTTCTTTTTCTTAATTTAAGCTAGAGAGACATAAAATTCACAGCTTCAATGACATGTGTCCATAAGGGTTCTTACATTATCTGAGAATGAGACAAAAATACAAAAACAATGGCTTGAAAACTAAAGGAGGTATGGTGTAATGTCTAATGCCACCGCTAAAATAATAATAGCAACACTGTTTAAAACTCCCAATCTAACACATAAGACAAATGCAGTAATAGAAAATAATAAATTAAAAACAAGGCAAGAAAGAAAAAGGGAATATAAAATATGTATTCAAATAAAAAGTATTTGGTAAAACTAAAGATTTAAACCCAAATATAGAATACATCATATTAAATGTAAGTGAAAGGAGTTTTCAGAATAAATAAACTCTGCATTGCTATTTAAAAAAAAACACATCTTAAATTTAAAGAAAAAGAAAGATTACAAATGAAAGGATACAAAAAGATATGCCACACAAGCATGACAAGGAGAAATCTGCTGTAGTCATTGATATGGTTTAGCCCTGTGTCTCCACCCAAATCTCACTTTGAATTATAATAATCACCATGTGTCAAGGGCGGTGCCAGGTGGAGATTACTGAATCATGCAGTCAGTTTCCCCCATAATATTCTCGTAATAGTGAATAAGTCTCATGAGATCTGATGGTTTTATAAGTGGGAGTTCCTCTGTACATGCTCTCTTGTCTTCCGCCATGTAAGACGTCCCTTGCTCTTATGCCATGATTGTGAGACCCCCCCAGCCATGTGGAACTGTGAGTCCATTAAACCTCTTTCCTTTATAAATTACCCAGTCTCAGACATATCTTTATTAGCAGCAGGAGAACAGACTAGTACAGTCATATTTTTCAAAACCGATAAAATTTACTTTAAGACAAAAAGCATCACCAGAGACAGATTGGCAGGCATTCCTGGTGTCACTCAACATGTCCAATTTCCCTCTTTTTCTGAGGACACCACTCTAACGGCTACATTATAACTTAACCACCACTTTAAAGACCTTATCTCCAAACATTATTACATTCTGAGGTCCCCGGGATTAAGCCTTCCGATTCATGAATTTTGTGGGGACACAATCAATCTCTAATGCATAATTATAGTAACTCATAAAAATTGCTGATCTGATTAGCTTGAAAATCACAGCAGATAAGTAACAGTCAGTTTTTACTATTTTATATTATATGACAAAAGGCCCCACGCTCCCTGTTGTTTATAGCACAACCTCGTGTTTCTGTGGCTTCCATGGCTCTGCTCCACGTGTCTTCTCATTGTAGGAATAGATGAGGGAAGAGCTTTTAGCAGGGATTTGCCATTCCCATGCAAACGGGAAAGAGTGGGGAAAATGTGGTGCAAACACACAGTGATTTTAGGAGTTTCTGCTTGGAGGTAGCATAACTATCACTATCACTATTGCTTACTTGGCCAAAGCAATCCCATGGCTCAACACTAACGCTTAACAATTGGCTATTCTGGGCAGGTGTGGTGGCCCATGCCTGTAATCCCACAACATTAGGAAGCTGTGATGGAAGGATTGCTCGAGCCCAGGAGTTTGAGACCACTCTGGGCAACATAGTGAGACTCCCTCCAGCCCACTTCCAACCCCATCCCACCCACCCCCATCTTTACAAAAAATTTAAAAGTTAGCCAGGCATGGTAGTGCATGCCTGTGGTCCCAACTAGTAGAGAGGGTGAGGTGGGAGAAAAACTTGAGCCTGGGCAATGGAGGCTACAGTGAACTGTGATCACACCACTGCACTCCGATCTGGGTGACAGAGGACGACTCTGTCCCCCCACCCTGCACAAAAAGATTTAAAAAAAAAATTGGCTATTCCTTCAACTGGGAAGCGCTGCAAGCCAATTTCAACAGCTGTGACTATAGAATCCCTTTACAGAGAAGTAGGAAGCAATTAACTGAGAGCAGTAATACAATCAGCCACCGCAAGGTCATGGATTTACAGGAATTTGCTATTCACTCACGTTATAAAAGCAAAGACAAAAATGTGAGTAACAAAATGTTTGTCATGCTTGCAAGGGACAACAGGAGCTGTTAGCAAAATACATCGATTAATTTTCTACTTTAAGATTACGTGTTTCTAGTGAACCAGAAAGCATGCAAAAGTTGCTGTCTACGAAGAGGATTTGCTTGGAGGTTTATCTAGGACTGATTAACCAAAAAGTATTTAATTATAGGTTCAGAGAACTTAATGTTTTCAGATACTTAGAAAATGATTGATTGATAACAACAACAAAATGAGTGAGACATAGGACAATTAACAGAGCCAACCCTTGCTAAAATGATGAAGGTGAACTAGCCATCCACCTACACACCTCCTAGCCCTATCCCCCAACCTCTCCTCCCATCTCTACTCCCTGTCTTATTCTCTCCTGAATTCTGCTCAAGTTCAGTGTCATTTTCTGCCTTCTCTAGACCTGGGCACAGACTGCTCCCTGATCTCTTCTTATCAAATGTGTCAGGTTGACTTTTGGTTTTGTTTTTGTTTATATTGAAGTATTGGTACTTGTGACCCTTCCTAGTCTCTGATCTTCCATACTTCCAAGGTAACAACTATCCTAACTTCTAACACCATAGATTCACTTTCCTGTTTTTGTATGTGTTCCTTAGTTTCTGGTTTCTTTCACTCCACATTAGATTTGTGGTAGTAGATTACTCATCCAGCTGATATATAGAAGTCCATCGTGTGAATATACTATAATATATTTACCTATTCTACCTTTCATGGACATTTGGATAGTTTCCAGTTTGGCGCTATTATGAATGGAGTCACTGTGAACATTCTAGTTCATGTCTCTTGGGGAACCTCATTTATAGATTTCTTTAGATTGAAACCTAGGACTGAAATGACTGGGTTAAAGGGCATATGGACATTTAGCTATAATCATTTTCCAAAGTGGTGGGACCATGCTACCGACGTTTAATAAGGATTTGCATTCATTCATAAAAACCTGAATAGTCTGCACAGTATTTTCAAAAGAAGCAGATCGAGAACTCAGTTCTGATTCCAAGCCTAGTACGTTTTCCATCCAGTGGATTCCAGGTTCTTCTATCCTACTTTCTTCTCCTCAATACTGTGCTGTCTTTTTCCTCTAAAGACTCAAGAATGAATAGCTAGTCATTCACGGGGCATTCTCCCCAGGGTACTTTTTGTCTTAAAGAGGGTCAGTGGTAACTCCAAAGAGCTCTAATTGTGGGACTTTCAGGTTCTATAAAAGATCAATCTGTAGGAAGGAACTAGAGAGGAGAGAGACGGAGATAACTTCAGTCACAGGAAAGTACTTAACACAATCACTCAGATCCCAGAGGGTCACTGACCTGAATAGAGCCATTTCTGATGAAACACAATAGAAGATAGGAAGCTCATCTTTTATCACGTGAACTTCAGGGCAAACATGCTAGAAAGCTATTAAACCCTGGCCTCCTCAAATTGATACACAGGAACCAAAGGGAAGTCTCAGATGTCAAATTAAACCACAATTCCCATGTCTGAACCCAGGGGGCCAGAAGCAGGAATCGGCTCCTGGTTTCTTGAGGGTGGCCTGCATGTGAGCCCATGATGTGACAAAATGTAGCAGAAAAGACTGAGAAGGATGACAATGAACATGAAGCTCCAGCCTCCTGACTTACCCCTCTCAGGTGGGCATCTGTTCCCAATTCCGTATTACAATTAAAGAGAATTATTTTTATACATTTAGATACTTTCAGTGTCTGGATTTGAATATAGCTGAACTTAAGGGTACTAATTAATTGTGAATCATTCCAATACTTGAATATAAAACCTCTTGAGCCTAATGTGCAAATTTATGTAAAAACATTGTGAAAATTAGAAATGCACTGGCACTTTTTTTTAAGCAGAACTGTAGCACTCTGTCTAGTCGAACAGACTGCTCATTTGCAAGTTGTCTATATGCAAAGCATTCTGCCCCTGGGAGCCTAAAATCTCCTTAGCAAGTCATCTGAAATTTGAGAAGAGCTTTGTTCGGAACCTGCTTTCTGCTCTCTTCACTTTTCTTCCCTGTTTCCAGCACTGTGGGCAAAAAGCCTAAGGATGGATTACACCTGGCCAACCCAGCAACAGCCATGGCCCAAAACAGGAGGCCTGCCCTGGGAAACCCATTTGAGTTCAAAGGAGGGTGTCTAAATATGCTTGTCTTGAGCCCTGTGCATTGGACCTTGCACTGCAGCCTTCCAACTTTAAAAGAAATTTCAGAATCCTCAGAGCCTCTGCAGGGCTCAAATTTTCTTTTGCAGATCAGACCTGGTGAAGAGGCTATTTGCTGTTCAATCCTAGGCTAGCTTTCTGCCTTTCACCTAGTGTTTGAGGTAAAGAGAAAGCAGAAAAGAGAGACTGTAAACTGATCAACACTGCATGGGCATCTGCCTCACCCAGCTTTGGGAGTCGGGGGAAGAGCCAGCCACAGGTGCTCGAGTGCAGGTGCCCAGGTGTGAGCGACCAGGTGCAGATGCTCAGGTGTGGCAGCAGGGAGTGCACTTGGCCCATCTGCCCTGGGGAGGGCCAGCTCCCGACGGAAATAGGCCAGAGGTCAGTCTCAGGAAATGCTTGGAGCAGCCAGCAGGGTAGGGCCAAGTCATGATACACCTAGGAGTGGGAGGGGAGGCCTCTTTGGGAATTACCTGGTTTATCATTTAGCTGTTGGGGTGGGGAAGAGGTGGGAAAGACAGAAGGCTCTCCTAGGAATTGGCAGGCAGCCAGGACAGAAGTAATGGCAGCCCACTTGTGCTAGAAAGGTATGCAGGACTTGATAGCTCAGAGATTCCCTCCTGGGCTGGGAACCACATCAACAAGTACAAATCGCCGTTGCCCTGGAAGGAAATAGCTCAGGTTTTTCCCAGTAGCTCAATGCCTAGGCACCCCCACCAGTGGTTTGGACATTTCGCTCTATTAGCTCTTCTGCTCAGTGGCCCATTCTGCTAGCCACGGCTCACATTTACTCAAGTTATGAAAAAGGTTAATTTCCCCATACTGAGTTTCTCTGCAAAAGCTGCTTTCAGTTGTGACCAGTAAGTTCTGTTGTCACCAATATGGGTACAACTGTTGTCACCCTGATATCCTGAGGCCATGATACTAAAAGTGTGAGCACAGATCAGTGTCATTGCCATCAACTACAAGCTTGCTAGAAAGAAAACTCGCCCTACACTTCCAGAATCAGAATCTGCATTTTAACGAGGCCCCCCAGGGAATCCTGTTCACACTGAGTTTTGAGAAGCTCTGTTCTAAGATATTACTCCAATCCCCAGCAAGCCAAACCGATCCTTTTCTTCGCATAATCAGAACGCTCGGTTCCAGTACTCCAGATACCAGCCATAGGAAAGCACGTTATTCTCTCATTTCCCTTTAACCTTACCTAAAGCACTCAATTTCCTCAACCCTTAAGTCCTCATCTGTAAAATGGGAGAGATAATCCTGCTTAATTTAAGATGATTAAGTTGAATATTAAACTAGAATTTGTCCTACAAATTGTGCATCATGATTGGAATATTCAATTTTCTTATTACTCTGTGTCCTGACTCAATAACTGGGTTATACACTCCTGAAAACAGGACAATCTCTTCTCTACCTCTTTCTTTATCTTCCCTATGTACTGAAATATAGCATTCTGCCCATAATGAGGTCGACTATTTGACATTTACAAAAATGTCCCTTGGAATCCCCCTGCCAAAAAAAAAGATCGAATTTCAATTTATGACTCCAAGCACAAAGAGATCCTGTCACTTTGACCTAATTCTCTGAGGTTCATCCCTCTAAATAATTGTATTGTCTCCATCTATAAAGCACTCTGTTACTATGACAACGCACACATAATTGCATGTGTAAGTGGTTGAGGGTGGCTGTACAAGTCAGACTCCTTCCCACCAGAAAACATTCTCTCTTCCCAAATGTTACTCTCTCAGATTTGCACCAAGACCCTAGAAGTTTCTTAAACTTCCATATGCTTTATGGACACTATAGAGCAATTCCAGGAAACACTGATACAGTAGCAAAACTACTGGGAGAGGAAACTGGATGGAGATCTGGGTCCCAGTTCAGAGTCTGACACCTAATTTGCAACATAATTTGGCACAGGGCACTCAACTATTCCGGACCCTAAACCCTTCTATTGAAAGGAAAATGAGGGAACAATATGTGTTCCTATGGCTCAGTCCCTCCAAGATTCTGTACTATTCAGAGTTGATTTTAAGTGTCACTTAACTGAAATTATCCAACAAACCTTCATGTCATTAAACATTAACACGGCTCTTTTTATATGGCTTGGTTCCTATGGCTCAATCCCTATAAGATTCGGTACTATTCCGAGTTGATTTTAAGTGTCACTTAACTGAAATTATCCAACAAACCTTCGTGGCATTAAACATTAACGCAGCTCTTTTTATATGGCATGGTTCATTATCATGCCAATAAATGATTAATCGTAACTCTCTGTCTTGACCAATAATTTTGCCGGGCTTTTATGATTCACAACGTGCTCTGTGTTGTAATGCTACCTCTTGAAACTGACATCCTAGCATTTATTGTTTTTTATTACTTCCCTAATGTGGCTTTCAAAAGAGACACCAAGTGACATATTTTTAGAAGGAGTTTAAAAGTTTGATGGGTTAGAAGTAAACGTTGCTTATCTCAACTGGCAGCAGAGCCAGGGCCCAGGGACCAGCGCTTCTGTGGACTTGGCCTTTTGAGCAGCAGACCCAGCAATGAATGATCCGAACAGCTGTGTGGACAATGCAACAGTTTGCTCTGGTGCATCCTGTGTGGTACCTGACAGCAATTTCAATAACACCCTAAGTGTGGTCCTAAGTACGGTGCTGACCATCCTGTTGGCCTTGGTGATGTTCTCCATGGGATGCAACGTGGAAATCAAGAAATTTCTAGGGCACATAAAGCGGCCGTGGGGCATTTGTGTTGGCTTCCTCTGTCAGTTTGGAATCATGCCCCTCACAGGATTCGTCCTGTCTGTGGCCTTTGACATCCTCCCCATCCAGGCCGTGGTGGTGCTCATTATGGGATGCTGCCCTGGAGGAACTTCCTCCAATATCTTGGCCTATTGGGTCGATGGCGACATGGACCTGAGGTAAGATTATCTATCTACACCTCTAACTACTCAATCACCTTGGAGTAATCCTTCCAGAAGCCTATGGCATACTGAATGTCCAACTGATTTGCTACCCATCTAAAGTATGACGAAGGAATTAAACAGGACAGAATAAATGCATTCACATGCCTTCTAGCACAGCTGTTTAGCTATTTGAATTGGGAGATTTATATTTTGTGTTTGTGTTTTTAAATCTAACTCAGTTAACAGGGAGTTGCATAATTGCTGTTGATCTCTAGGAAAAGATTCAAAACTTTTTTTCAAAAGTAATCTTTTCCAAACCACAAGCTGCAGCTGAGGAGGTTTATCCTGTTGGTAGCAGGGAAAAAAAAAAAAAGCAAAATACAGTTTCTTTGTAATGATGAGGAGCTCTGGGTGCAATCAGAAAATAAAACTGTTTGTCAAACCTTAGAACCTCTAGTGAGACAGTGATCAACTCCAGCAAATATAGCCAGTTCTTTGGGCAAACATTTTCCTGGTATAAAACCTAAGGAAGAGTTTATATATTTGTTTCACCTCCACTGGCATTAAAAGTGGGGGGAAAGCCTACAGCAGCTTTTTTTAAAATTATGCTTACCTTACTATGAAATAAACAGAAAATGGTTTCTCCACTTCCCACAAAGTAATCTAAATTGCAATGTTTGCCCAATTCATCCTGGGCCAGTCTGAACTAGCACTGGAAAAAAAAAAAAAAAAACTAATAGAAATAAGATGAAGCATTAATGCGACGAGACTGAGAAATTTAATGCTGAAAGTTGAATAGACAAATGTCTTTTTTCTTAGCTCATAATTCCTCATTTCCCTTGAAAGGTATGCATTTCCTTCTGCAAACCATCCAGGTGCTAATGCAACGTGTGCTTATTAAATACTGTACAGTAGGCAATTAGCTCTCTTCATCCCCAGCTACTACAGGCAGAGGAGAGAAGCACAAAGTGTAGAAATGTAGCCACTGGATTGATAGAGTACCCAGTGAGCAATTAGGAACCTGCTGTCTCATTTCAACTGGTGCAGGTTTCTCCAGAAGCTTTGGAAAAGTCATACAAACCCTATACCTTCACATGGCTTAGTCTTTTACATAAGAAAGCACATGATATCCACTATGCAATTGCTTTTTTTTTTTTTTTTTTTTTTAAATTTAAGGAAAGCCCTATAAAACAACAAAGGATGGCAAGTGCTATTCAGATTTAGTTAATCTGTGACCCACAATATAGCAATAAGGTCTTTTTAGACTTCGATTTAGTTTGACCTGGACACTGATACACAGAAGTGAGAATTGTAAATGCCAGCAACTATTACACTGAGAAAAGTGAGCTACATGGAACAATGGGCCTTGACCTCCAATAAACAGCTTTCTCATAATATTTGTAACTTTTAATGCAGAGGAGTTTTGTACCTCAATGTAATGCCACACATGGAACCCTGTTATAAGACAGAAAAAAATGTGTGTGGTGCTGGACTATTAGGTTGTTGAAATGAATTCTCTTCTGTCAGCTAAAAACAGTAAGATATAACCTAAAAGCTCCAAGTTACATTTTTCTGTGGTTTTAAGGAAATCTTATTTCTCCTGAAACAGGAGATGATTATGTAATCTTGTCTACCTATCATAACAATTCCTATAAATTATTTTTTCAATAAGAACTAAAAGTAGAATATGAAGCCTTGGTAGAAACCTCCAGCTAAATCCGTGCAAATGAATTCTTCCAGCAAGTCAGAATAAGCCCTATAACGCAAAATGGAGCAACCTCACGTATCCAGAGCTCAACAAGACCCAATAAAAGACACGGCACACCCAAAATAAATTTCACTTAATCTCATAAACACTCCTCATGCAGGACCTACATAACTATTTTTATTCTAAATCTCTGTTGTGTTATTTTCCAGAAATGAGAAGTGGGGAAGGAAGCAGAGTGTTAGGAAGGGCAAAAGAGCAGATCAAAATACCTACAAAGCAAAGCAGACACTGACAACACACAGCCATCTCTCTATCGCTTATTCTCTATCACTTAATCTCTCTATCACATATTCTCTCTTCATTATCAATTATTCTCTCTGGTTTCTGTAGCACTTATTCTAGTCTCTGGTCTCTGTGTCACTTATTCTACAAACACAAGAAGTTGTCACTGTATTTTAGAATAACCGATAATCATGTTTGTCAGGATGGGTCTTAATCATTGAGAAGAGGTTAAATTATACTGCTATGTAAGATGATGATATTATGCATTGTGTGTTAGGAAAACAATATTCCAATAGTTCTTTAATACAAATTAATTAAAAGAGTAGAACCTGAGTTATTGAGTAATAGTTTTCCAAAACTTTTTATTCTTCTGGATTAAGAATTGGATAACTAAAGACTTCTGATAATTTATTTAGATACAATCCTATCTAACATTTATATTTCCAATTGTATATGCTTAGAATTTTACCTTCTCCATCTCCACTTGAACTCTAGCAATGGCAAGAAGACATGACTGTTTATATTAACAGGCAGCTCCACTAATTGAGCTAATGCCACACAATGCCAGCAAAACCATTCCACCTGATTTTAACTCTTTTGGTTATGGTTCTTGGGAGAAGAAACCAAAACATTTCCCTCTCACCCTATCATCTCTTATGAACCTGGAAAGCCACTGCATTTTGCAATCTCTGGTGACTTTGAAAAACAAAAAATAATAGACGATAATCCTTGATCATTGGAATTCAGCAAGTACTATTTCAGCTCCTTCTCTGACCACTCCCAGCCTGGAAAGTTGTTTGTGAATCTGATTGGTGCACATATATTTTCACCTAAGTTACAGCTGTGCCATGGACATCACATGCACAAAAACATCAGGGAGAAGAGAAGGTGACATTTCAGGTGAATCTGCTGGTGGCTAAAACCCATAGTTGAGGGGACACAGAAACCTCTTATGTCCTTTGTGTCTGCTCTCTACCCAGACACAGGCAAATATCCGGTGTCTTCATGCTTCTTAATGGCCTCAGCCACATCATGCAAGGACTTCTTATTTCCTTTCTTTGGCTTCCTCTTTGGGGAATCCATTCTTATGCATCCTTCTCCCAGTTGCCCCCGATTCCTTCCCTGCCACCTACTTTCTACATTCCTTTTTATTACTTTATAGACTTTCCAACCACATCCTTTGTTCTTTGGCCAAATGCTGTTAGATTTTTCAGCTTCCAGTGTAGCATTCACTGATATTTTAGATATTCAAGAAACCTGACCCTCTGGCTAATCACAAATTCACAGCAATAAATCCTTCCTATGTCAACCCCTAAATGTCTCCTGTCTACTCTGGGAGACCTAACCCAAAACCATTTGGCTTTTTCCTTTATTCTCCCTCAAAGTAACCAAAAATTGTCTCTCTCCAGTAGCATTTATTTTACTAGCTAATATTTATTAAACACTAGTACATGCCATGCACAGTGCTAAGTATTCAAAATACGTTGGTGTATTTCATCCTCCCAAGAATCCTCTAGAGTTAGTACTATTATTTTCTGCATTTGGCAGATAATAAAGTTAAGATTCATAACCTTGACCAAGGTCATTGAGTCAATGTATGCCTGAATCAGAATTGGAATCATTCAGATCTACCCACAACCCCTATGCAGGCTCATCAGCTTTCTCTACACTCTTTCCATCACTTTTCATTTCTCCAATTTCTAGCACTGCCTATATACACTACATTAGATCCTTCACACTTGGTATTTTACTTCTAATATGATTACAGTCTTTTACATTGCTTAACACTGATTTCACTGAATTCCTCAACATTCACTAAATTTATATTGATTCTTTCTTTTATTTCCATACACACGAAAGAAAATCTCCCTGGCAAGTCAAAATTAAGGCCAAGTGTTTATTCTTTTTTTCTTATACTTTACTCTTTTCTCTCATTCTAATATAAATTCAAGGTAGTATATGTATTTTTTATATCCATGCCTTTTATAGAACTTCAGATTTTTTTGTGTAAGACGATATTCTCTTTTGCTAATTTAGGCTCCTATATTATTTCTTAAAATTCGTTATCTGTGAATTGCTTTGAATCTCATTTTGAGTGATTTGATTTTGTTATTGTATTCATTCAAATAGCATCAACTTCCAGCCACCTATTCGTCTGTTCATCTGCAAGGTCTCTTCATCAAGGTTCCTCACAAGTCTAAACCTTTCCTTCTCCAAATCCTCTTTTGTCCTTCATCACAATCCTTAAGAAACTGCTCTCAACAAACTCAAAATTATGATACAACCTCATAGATTGTCATAGCAATATTCAGAATTAAAAGTTTGTCAAGGATCTTCGAAAGAAAAACAAAGACAGAAAAAGACTTCCTTCTTTAACATTTTCTCACATTTTAAAACAAAAATTCTCAGACTTCTCTTCACTGGGATCCAGTTAATAAACCCTCCTCACTTCCCCACCAGACTCCCACCACACTCTAGAAAAAAATATTGGATGCACAGAAACAAAAGTGATTTTATTATAGGGACAACTTTAAATCCATTCTAATATATTTTTTAAAATAAAAGATAAAAAAGAGAACACTGAGAGAAGGGAGGAAGGAAGAGAGAAAAAAAATCACCTTCAAACTCTAGTACTTTCATTATAAGTAGGACAAAGTACTGTTAATAACAAATTAACTTGTTTGTCTGGTGTACAATTCTGCCTTAGCATCTATTTTACACCTAAATTAAGTTAACCTATAACCAGAATAGATTGAACTGCTCAGAGTTTTAAATACATCCACAGCATTTGTTACTGTTATAATATTTTGGCTCTACTAAAACAAGTATTTTTATCCAAATTATTTAAACCTATTTTAAATGAGGTCGTTCTGGTTAAAAATAAATATATTATTAGAGAAGTTAAGCTCTCTGATGAACTTTGTCCCACCCTGTGTTTTGCCAAACGTGTAAATTTATCTACAAGCTTTGAAACCAAATTTCTCATTGTTAGCTCCTTTCTTAGTATAGTGTGTTGTTGTTGTTGTCGTTGTTGTTGTTGTTGTTTTGGGGGGCAGGTAATATAAATATTTAGCATTTTCTTTCAAGTACACACATAATACCCTTAAGAAATTACTACTCTTGACGACCTCAATGACGACCTGTTGGGAGAAGGGCCTTTCAGAGAAATTTCTCATTTCTCTAAGTTTCCTGATTCTATTTGGTGGAACACAAAATACCACAAACATGGTAACATAAATGATCACAGCAGAGAGATGCAGGGTGCAGAGGCTCCTGCCTGTAATCCCAGCACTTTGGAAGGCCTAGGCAAGCAGATCACCTGAGTCCAGGAGTTTGAGACCAGGCTGAACAACACAGTGAAACCCCATGTCTACAAAAAATGTAAAAATTAGCATGGCGTGGTGGCTCGTGCCTGTAATCCCAGCTACTCGGGAGGCTGAGGTGCAAAGATCACTTGAGCCCAGGCTTCAGTGAGCCAAGATAGTGACCCTGTACTCCAGCCTGGGTGACAGAGATAGACCCTATTTAAAAAAAAAAAAATGGTAGTAGCAACCAGCTCTTAATAGAGTGCTTTGCGTTGTTCTAAGTGCTGGACACCGTTGGCTCATCCTATCCTTACAGCCATTTTAAATAAGGAAACTGGTAAAGAGAAGTCAACTAGATTACTCAAATTAACACACTAAGTGGCACAGCACCGCCTGCTTTCAGCCCAGACACTGTGTGGCTTTAGAGCTCAGCCTTTAAAGGCAGAGAATGTATGCTGTGTACAGATCACCTCGAAGAGGACCAGGAAGACTCACTCCCCAGAAATCTTTCTTTGACCCACTGTCTTAGTACTAGAGATAGCATGATTTGGCATTAATTTCTCCATGTAGACAGCCTGCTCAGCCAGACCCTCTTACTGAAATAAAACGCTCTGAGCAGGGATGATACCAGACACTAGTTCTTCTGAACACACATTTGCTAAATTGTCAGTGACTTACTCAGTGCTAAGAATTCAGGTCTACCCTGCCTGCTTGCATGCTTTCTTTTGATTTTTAAGTCAGTTTCCTCTTCTTTTATCAAGCTAGGGTCACTTGGGCAGTAATTTTTCTGCTTTATGGCAGTATACCGAGGCCTCCTCCCTTGGACATGCATTCTATTCCAGGGGCCCAGGAAGGCCGGTTCCATCTCAGCATGGTCAGACACATGCAGCCCTGATGGTGTCAGCTGCTTTAAATGTGCAGCCCTGATGGTGTCGGCTGCTTTAAATGTGTTTGCTTTTCTTTGAATGTTTGAAGGATGGCACACCCAGCAAACTTTATACATTGTTTAATGATGATTTTTAACCCATTGTTTAATACTGTTTCTGACCCTTAAGAATAAAAGGGGAGGGAAGGATGGCACAAGGCAAAGTGGAAAGACACCAAATATGGCCCATTGTGCTCAAGGCCAGGCCCTGAATACACTCCAGCACATGTGTATTTCTGTTCATCACACCAGATGATGCTATAGGTTGAGACAGATACTTGCAGGACTTCCCTATCATGAATTGAAAATAAAAATTGTCTCCCATTCTGGAGGTTGTTTGTCTACTCTGTTGGTAGTTTCCTTTGCTGTGCAGAAGCTCTTTAGTTTAATTATATTCCAACAAAACAACAAACAAACCCATTAAAATGTGGGCAAAGGACAGGAATGGATGCTTTTCAAAAGAAGTCACACATGCAGCCAAAAATCATATGAAAAAAAGTTCATCATCACTGATCATTAGAGAAATTCAAATCAAAACCACAATGAGATGCCATATCACACAAGTCAGAATGGCTATTAATAAAAAGGCAAAAATTAACAGATGCTGGCAAGGTTACAGAGAAAAAGGAACACTTATCTTCTGTTGGTGGGAGCGTAAATTAGTTCATCAATTGTGGAAAGCACTGTGGCAATTCCTCAAAGACCTAAAAACAGAAATACCACTCAACCCATCAATCCCATTACTGGGTATATACCCAAAAGAATACAAATCGTTCTGTTATAAAGACACATGCACACATATGTCCATTGCAGCACTATTTACACTAGCATACGCATAGAATCAACCTAAATGCCCATCAGTGGTAGACTGGATAAAGAAAATGTGGTACATACACACCATGGAATACCATGCAGCCATAAAAATGGACGAGATCATGTCTTTTGCAGGAACATGGATGGAGCTGGAGGCCATTGTCCTTAGCAAAGTAACACAAGGACAGAAAACCAAATACAGCATGTTCTGACTTACAAGTGGGAGCTAAATGATGAGAACACGTGGACACACAGAGGGGCACAACACACACTGGGGCCTATTGGAGGCTAAAGGATGGGAGGAGGGAGAGGATCAGAAAACATAACTAATGGGTACTAGGCTTAATACCTAGGCGATGAAATAATCTGTGTGACAAACCCCGTGGCACAAGTTTACCTATATAACAAATGTGCACATGTACCCCTCAACTTAAAATAAAAGTGAAATTAAAAAATAAAACTAAAACAGCGTCTTCCCTAGAACACACAGGTGGATGTGTCAATCTGCCCGTTGCCTTTCAGCGTCAGCATGACCACATGCTCCACACTGCTTGCCCTCGGAATGATGCCGCTGTGCCTCCTTATCTATACCAAAATGTGGGTCGACTCTGGGAGCATCGTAATTCCCTATGATAACATAGGTAAGTCGTCCCTCTGCAAGACCGTTGACTGTTACCCTCAAACTCTCCGCTTACCCCCTGCTAGGCTCTCAGACCAGGCTCACACCTGACTGTTATTGCCCTAGCAGGAGTTTCTGCCCCATTTCATTATAAAGTCACCCCTGCGTTTGAAGAGTGTTGGCAGAATGTAAATTCCAAACCTTGACCTTATGGGATCACCTGTCTTTTCTTCAATTTGAATCACCAGGGAGAGGAGCCCCCTCCCCAGCCCTGTCAGTCTGGACTGAGGAGGCTTAAGTTTTGGGGACGTGGGAGTCTCCACCTATTCCTTAACCCAGAGTGTCACTAGTTCATGGTCATAGGATTTTGCATCCAGACACTTGAATTGAAGAAATTTTTTTTTTCCTTTGAGATTGAGTCTCGCTCTGCCACCCAGGCTGGAGTGCAGTGGCATGATCTCGGCTCACTGCAACCTCCACCCCCTGGGTTCAAGCAATTCTCCTGCCTCAGCCTCCCTAGTAGCTGGGATTACAAGCATGCACCACCACGCCTGGCTAATTTTTGTATTTTTAGTGGGGATGGGGTTTCGCCATGTTGGTCAGGCTGGTCTCGAACTCCTGACCTCAAGTGATCCGCCCACCTCAGCCTCCCAAAATGGGATTACAGACATGAGCCACCGCACCTAGCCTGAAGAAATTTTTTAAAATCACATAATGGTTTCAAAGTAGAGCACTGAGTAAGCAGTCCAGAGAGTCACAATAGAAAACCACTAGATGAAACACACTGTTTCTAACACTCAACTGTGAGCCACACCGTGATGCAAAAGTTGATTTAATGGCAAAGTCTGTATTTCATGCTCCAGGAGTCAGATTTACTAGTAATGACTCTGTCTCATTTCACCCCCATCCCAAAAAACTTATTTTCTGTTTCTGGGGAAACAAATTATAGTGGGAGATTAAGTTATTGTTGTAACTTAGGGACGAGGGTCAAGAGAAGAACAAGAGAGTTCGTGGTATACCAGGAATAGGCATTTCCCATAGAACTATCACGAATAAAAGACAAGATGTAGGCAAAATAGTACAACAATCACCAGGTATACTACACGCTAAATACCTGGATTTTTTTCCCCCCACTGACCTTGGAAACAAATCCCAATGAGCTGCCTTAAAAAGGTGTGGGTTTCCCATTGAAGAAAGCATCCAAGCAAAGGCTAAATGGTGAGCCACCTGGATGCTTATAAAAGGGACTCCTATTGGGATGAGAAGCTGGGTTGAAATGCCTTCCATTTCCAAGAAAGACTGCTTCCATGATTTAGTGTGATTGAGGAAACATACAACTGAATTAGAACAAACTTTGTGAATACTAATTGGGGATGATCTGTATTACAATGTTTGTAGCCTCTTCTCTCTCTCCTACTCTTACCATTACCATTAGACCATAAAAAAGAATTGTCCTCCTTGATATGCCCTATTCAGTGTGGTTTTTTTTGATATACAAGATTCTTCTGACCCCTGGAGAGAAACTTCATATCATATATAACCTCCTGACAACAGACTTTAGGGTGACCCTCCACGACCACCTGCCTTTGCCTTCACACTGCTTGACTCTCTAGCTGCTCTCTCAGTGGATGCCTTCCACAGAGCTAAAAACCATAGTTAATGTGAGTGGTAACTATTATATCCCTCTCAAAGAACCTGCCTGCTGAGTGAGGAATTTCGATTCCACATTACTCACTATAATAATTTAATAATTTAAGCCATAAAATATTCTCTTTTTGATATACATTCCCTTCTGGAAAATGGCTCATGGAAATACTGAATAATTCTAACTACAGTGTGAAAGACTTATACCATATTCTGTAATGTGAATAAATTTTGAAATAAGGAGAAAATGAAAAATCAATCAGCACCTCAATGGAGCAAACAGTCATCATAAAAGAGGTCAAGAGTGAAAAGAAAAGAAAAGAAAAATAGGAAGAGAGAAAAGAAAAGGGAAAAAGAAAGAAGTTTCAAAAACAAAGATATTGTTATATGTAAAATGTTTATTCAGAAACAGAATGCTTGTTCCTCAGTACTGCAAGGAAAAATCAGCATTCAGACCAGAAGTTTTCACAGCAAGGCAATTTTACTTTCTGCAGAAAGAGTGCTCCTCGCAGATGAAACAATGGCAAGAGCACACCTGAACAATGGAGGGAAGTAATTTGTATCCCTTATGCAGCTTGTCCCGACTACTGTGTCTCTCTCCATTGACTGGAACCAGACCTCACAATCTAAGCTAAAACTCGACTGGCTAATAATTTAAAACTTTTCTAAATAGGTATAGGCAATAGAGAACAAAGGAAAAGAGGAAGTCACTTGTGAAAGGACTTAGAAAAGTAATAATATTTCCAAATAAGGAAGGGTCATACACTGTGAGCTACAACATGCCTGTGAGCATGTTCAGCACAAATAACTTGGTTAAAATACAAGGACACAGAATGTACTTATTCCTTTATATCTAACAGCTACATAGAATAGGGCTTAACAAAGAGTTATTAGCACAAAGCAAGGAGGCTTAAAGGAAGTTAGTCTTTAAAAGAAATTATTTCTAATGTTTATTATTATTATTATTATTATTTTCCTTTAACAAGAAGGGAAACTTTGAAGAGGAAACTTTTTACTTCCCACAGATATTAACCCTGTGCCCAGGCTTCCAAGCTCATCTTTTTGCGTTGGTTTTTCTAGTTATTTAACATAGAAAATAAATGAACTGACTGCTTCACAAGATGTTATCACTGCTTTCTAAATTGTGGCTCAGGGTAATTATTTGCCCAGGGTCACTAGGAAGCTGGAATAGCCCACAGTCTATTCTCTACATAGCTCTATGGGCAGACATATTTGGCACAACTTCATGCTCCAGTGATCCAGTAAACACCTGAGAGCCCCCTCAGATGCTGACATCTGGATGGGGAGGAGGCAGACCATGCAGCTGGTACCACTAAAATAAAACTACTGCTGCAAATTGTTGTACTCACTCCTCTTTACTCCACATTTGTGTCTTGTGCCAAGAAGTTTATAGCCATTTCATCATTTGATTATCACAACAGCACTGTGAGGCAGACATAACTCTGCCCATTTTACAAATAAGGAAACCAAAGCTTAGAGGGGTTCAATGTCTTACACAGTTCCCACAGTTTGGGAATACAGAAATGTTCAGCTCCAAATCTATCTGACTCCCAGTCCCACTACATGAATCCATTCACCACCACTCTCTTTCATTCTCATTCTTCTTTCTACCTTTCCTTCCTCTAATATCTACTGTGTAAACTTGGTTAAAGACCAAGTTACGGATTCAATGTGTAACCATGAGTGGATGCTTTTTCATCTACATAGACAGGCACTTTACAGGGGGAGCATCAGCATATGAGGCATACATAAAACAAACAGAGCCTGGGGAAATAAAAGAACAAGATTACCGGCCCACTGGAGACCAAAGTTAAAACATCTACCTCTACAAGCAGGAGCCACACACTGTGGGTGTAAAGAAAAACAGAGTCCCTTTCCCAGTCAACCCCAGGTCCCTGAAAAACTTCACCTGGCCTCATCTGGTCAGGAAAAGAAAAGCAATTCTGCCATGGATTTTGGCAGGTGGTGCTGCTTGTGTGTTATCCCATTGGCTTAGGCTGCCTCAAAGAGATGAAGACACTTAGCAGGAGGGGCCAAACAGAATCAGCACATTAAAATATAGGACGAAAACCTAACCACACGAACATTCTAAGCACAGGACTTGCACCTAGATTTAAGCTACCACATCACAAACAAGTCATATATCCAGATGGTTTTAAGACCTACAAACTTCAAAAATTTAGGCAATGGTCTAAAGACCCAGGACAGGGTGTTTCCTCCTTGTATTCACCTGTCCTCTTATTGCTATAAAGAATTACCTGCGACTGGGTAATTTATAAAGAAAAGAAGTTTAGTTGGCTCACAGTTCCACAGACTGTACAGGAAGCACGGCAGGGGAGGCCTCAGGAAACTTACAATCGTGGCAGAAGGTGAAGGGGAAGCAGGCACCTTCTATATGGCTGGAGCAGGAGAAAGAGAGTAAAGAGGGATGTGTGCACACTTATAGACAACTAGATCACATGAGAACTCACTATCACAAGAACAATAAGGGGGAAGTTTGCCCCCACAATTCAATCACCTCCCACCAGGCCCCTCCTCCAACAGACCCCTCCTCTAGTTGTAATCCTCCAACTGGGGATTATAATTCAACATGAGATATGGGTGGGGACAGAGAGCCAAACCATATCACTCCCAAAACAGCAGGATGCAAGGATACCCAAGAGGGGGTTTTCTGGGTCATCTCAGCAGTGCATGTGTCAACGCCTCTCTTTCACATTCTTTTTTCCATTATTCCCTCCTTACTCTCCCGCATTTATCTTTTTTCCTACTCTGAGTACCCTTAGTCATTATTTAATTCTGCCAACTAATTTCTGTGTAAAAGTCATCACTGACCCTTATATTGCCAGGAGGGCTAGAAGACTACAAGGAAATTATGTTTTCATCATTATTGCATTCACTTTAAATTAATATCTATTGCCTTGGATTCTAGAATCTGTTTTCCAGTCCTAGCTCACTATACCTAGTTCAATCAATACTATGCAACATCCACTCTCAGAATGTCACTGTTCAATATCACTTTCTTATACTGCTTTAAAAGGATGTTTGAAAAAGAAACAACCTATGAAAAGTTAGAAGTTGTTGGTGCTAAATTATATGAAATCAGCTATTGGACAAATGAGTGTTAAATAACATGGAGAAACAAACCATATGATGCAAGAACAGCAGTAAATTTAACGTAGTGAAATTGAAGTATGACTCTTTTATCTGGCCGGATGAGCATGTTACTGCAAAGAACTATAATTACATGAGAGGTCGTCAAATATATTATCTCATGGAAAATTTAAAGCACGCTTTCTCAACTTATATTCTCACCTCTCTGCTGTAAATTTGAATAACTAAAGCTAGTTTTAACCAGAAGTCATGAGATGTCAGAACACCTGGTGATCTTGAGCTAATTTTGGACATTTTCTTTCATTTTACAATATTTTAAATTTATTTTTTATTTCTACTACCATGAACTAGCAAACACATGTAAAATATCATCTTTGTATGCCATACACACACATACACACATACACACACACACACAAACCTTGGTGAGCTATTCTTCCTAGAACTATAAAGATCCAAAGACTAAAGAAGTCAAGACTCTGACAAACTGAAACTAACATATACTGGCAATATAAGAAACTCTAAAAAATTAATGCAGAATTTAGTGAAAGAATTTATAGCATTGACATTATCAATTATCTACCAATAATATTAAATTATTTACTGGAGTGGGTGAAGAAGTAGAGTAAGTGAGTGTGTGTGTGCGTGTGTGTGTGTGTGTGTGTAATTCTGTATACTGTTTTGTGTATTCAAGAAGGAAGACTGAAATACTACTTAAGCCTTCTTCAGGCTGTTTGTTCTTCTGTGTTTCTCTTTCCTGTGTCACCTGTTCTGCTGATGACATTGCCCTTCTGTCATCTTTAGGTACGTCTCTGGTTGCTCTTGTTGTTCCTGTTTCCATTGGAATGTTTGTTAATCACAAATGGCCCCAAAAAGCAAAGATCATACTTAAAGTAAGTATCCCAGTTCACACCGTTAAATGTTCCACCATGACAATCAAAATGATAGGGTTTTCCATCCATGAAATGCTTTTATTTTCATTATATGATTACTGTTGAGTGGAGGCCTGAAGTCATCAGCCATGCAGTCTTCTCTTTAAGAATGCCCTTCTTTATATGTGTGTAGAGGAGAGAGCTGGGATCTCACTGTGTTGCTAATGCTATTCTTGAACTCCTGTGCTCAAGTGATCCTCCCAAAGTGCTGGGATTACAGGTATGAGACACTGCACCCAGCCTAGCATGCCCTTCTTTATTGCGGTCACAGGAAAAATTTCTACCCATTCTTTAAGACACTCAACTGAACTATCACCTCCTGATTTTACTCTATTCTGTCCTCACCACATATTACTGTTATCTCTGTTATGTGAATTTGTGTTATACAATATATCTAAATGGCTTTCTTAGAAAATAGAACTTATCTTTCTTATGTCTGTATCCATATGGCCATTTCATTGCTGGCAATCAGTAAATGCTATTTATATAGTAACTATTCACTCCCCTTCACTAACTATATTCTAGCTAGATGATCTGGATGTGGTTGTAGATAATATAGATAGACTCTGCTGCTCAGGGGGCAAAGTAAGTCCATTGTATTCCTTACTTTTCTTGACAAAAAATACGTTTATAATCTCCAAATTTTGTTTTAAATGTGAAAAGGAGAAAAAAAATAGCAACAGTGCTTTTCATTTGCTTATACCTTTTTTAAAGTTGTATAGAGTTCTATACCCATTTTCTCATTATCATAACAATCACAAAAGGAAGCTGGGGCGACATTTTATCCCCAATTACAAATGAAGAAACTACAGTTCAGAAAGTTCGTGATTTACTGAAGGAAACAGAATAGGAGTAGTTGAATCCGGAGGCCAAGTCTTCCAGGTTCTCATTGAAATGGGCTGTTTTTTTGTTCTGACAAGGATGATTTGCAAGCCGGAAAATATTCAGGCTAATTGCAAATGGATGCTACTTGTCCTGTTGTGTAATTAAAGCTTAAAGCATGGGACAAGCACCAGGATTTCCAGTGGCCTGATTGCAGCCTCCCGGCTAGAAGCACATAGAAAGACAATTTTACCATCACTTTCCCCAAGGGCAAGGAGACTGCTGAGGTTTCGTCTCTGACAAGCATACTTGGATTTGCTTTGACTCATGAATGCTGGGTTCACTTGTTCCCTTTTTTTCAGATTGGGTCCATTGCAGGCGCCATCCTTATTGTGCTCATAGCTGTGGTTGGAGGAATATTGTACCAAAGCGCCTGGATCATCGCTCCCAAATTGTGGATTATAGGGACAATATTTCCTGTGGCAGGTTACTCCCTGGGGTTTCTTCTAGCTAGAATCGCTGGTCTACCCTGGCACAGGTATGGCACTTTAGTAAACCACATTGGGAATTTTAATCTGTAATATCTGTTGTATTCCTTTGCTAGAGTTGCCATAAGACAGAACCACAAACTGAGTGACTTAAACAACAGACTGTTATTGTCTCGCAGTTTCAGAGACTAGAAGTGAAAATGAAGGTGTCACTGGATTGATTCTTTCTGAGGGTTATGATGGAGGGATCCCTTATTGGCCTCCCTCGTGGCTTGCAGACAGCCGTCTTCTTCCTGTGTCTTCCCTCAGTGCACGTCTCTGTGGCCAGACTCCCCTTTTGATAAGGACATCAGTCCCTGGATAAGGGCCCCCTATAATGAACTCATCTTAACTAATTATATCTGCAATGACCCTGTTTCCACATAAGGTCACATCCTGAGGTGCGGAGTGTTAGGACTTCAACACATGACTTTGGCGGAGAGGGAGACATAATCAACCCAAAACAGCTGCAAACACTGAAGACAGGATCAAAATCCTTAGCCTTTCATCAATCACATTCATCCTATTTCTGAATATGTCATTCTAAATAGGCCCATTCATTCCAAAGTCATGTAAGTCCCCAGAAAGAAAATACTGACTGCCTCTTTTTTGGTCAAAGTATTCTGGACCATTCCACTTTCCGTGCAGATGGGGCTCTTCCACTGCTAAGCATTCTTATTCTCTGAGTGGAGTGACATTAATGAAAGCAGTTGGGCTGCCCTGGAATAGACAAGCGTTCCTCCAGCTGGCAGCAGGGTGAGCTCATCCTCCAAAGGCGCCAAATATTAGAAAGGGTTTTGCACTTCTGGATTTGACACTGGGCAAAAACAATTCTTTTTGACTAATCCATCGAATCCACAGGCAGAGAGAACACAGGTGTAGGGACAGATGCACGTATGAAGTTGGGAAAGAGAGGAGTGGCAACGGGCAGCGAGAAGGGCACAGTGTTTGAGTCAGGCAGACCTGGGCTTCCCTTCCAATCCTACCACACACCACCCGGGGGACCTCAGGCCCAGCACTCTCTCTTTCTCTGAGTTTTATCATCTGTAGAGTGGGGACAATAATTTCTACCTTATAGACTTTTTGTCAAGATTTAAACATTTTTTTTTTGAGACAGGGTCTCACTCTGTCACTCAGGATGGAGTCCAGTGACGCAATCATAGCTCCCTGAAACCTCAGCTCAAGTGATTCTCCTGCCTCAGCCTCCAGAGAAGCTGGGACTACAGGCACACACCACCTTGCCTGGCTAATTTTTTTTGTTTTGTCTTGTTTTTTAGAAACAGGGTCTCATTATGCGGCCCAGGGTGATCTTGAACTCCTGGACACTTGGGCTCAAGAAATCCTCCCACTTCAGCCTCCCAAAGTGCTGGGATTACTGGTGTGAGCCACCTGCTTAGCCCAGCCTAAACAAAACAAATTAAACAATAAAACAGCGACAACAAATACCGTATCTTGAGCATTTTCTGAGCTGCTGCCCTGTGCTCTAGACTGCTACCAAAATCATAATTGAAAAGGGTGAAAACCCTCTTGGCCACTTACCGAACACTGTGGTAAATGAGCCAACTCTTCCTATGTACATATTAAATATATTTACGTATATTATATACAATAGGTGATATGATGTATAATATACCTTAATAAGTATTACATTTATTCCATAGAAAGTCATATATTGAATAAGCCTATCTTAAATATATGCATTAAAAGCAGAGACAAGATGCACATTTATGTACTTATTATTATATCCGCTTGTAATGTTTCACAATAACAAAACAACAGCTAAAACATATGCTCTCTTAACATCTTCTTTAGGTGCCGAACGGTTGCTTTTGAAACGGGGATGCAGAACACGCAGCTATGTTCCACCATCGTTCAGCTCTCCTTCACTCCTGAGGAGCTCAATATCGTATTCACCTTTCCGCTCATCTACAGCATTTTCCAGCTCGCCTTTGCCGCAATATTCTTAGGATGTAAGGAATCATGCCAATCCCATTTCATGATGATCTTTGAAAAATCCTGGAGTTGCTAAAACAACATTTTTTTAAAACTCCCCATTCCTGGTGGTGAATTGTACAAATATATGAGAGGAAAAAGCCACCGTCATGTTATCATGACTTTCCAATTGCTGATGAAAAGATGGTAGTTTTACCAAAAGATTCTAGCAAAGATTATTTTTAAGTGAAAAGTAATGGAGGTCAATTCTCTCCATTGACTTTCTTTTCCTGAGTAATTAGGAAGGCAGAGGAACCTGTCCGGACCATTTTATTGTGCGCCTTCCGGCATTCGCCCAGGAACTCAGGATTTGGGATCTTTTTCAAAACATTGTCTTGATATGCTTTATAAATATAGGATATTTATCAGAAAACTGGTACACAAAGAAAATTTAACAGGCTAACTTACAAGGCAGATCTGTGTGTGTGCATATGTGTATACACACACACACACACACACACACATATATATTTTAAATACCCATATAATTGAAGTGATTGAAGCAAAAATATTCTTCATGCAAAGTACTAGGTGTAGTTTAAGTAATTCCTACTTCTCCTGTCCTGTGACATGAAGCTCTCAGCGTCTCCCGTCAGGCCCCACCACCCACTGGCCTTCACCTAGTTGAAAATTCTTTCTACATTTTCCTTTCCAAGGGCTGATAATATCTAACCTCTATTTTTACATTCTATTTTTTTTTTTATTAAAAAGCTAGTTTTTAAAGCCTCATGACATTTTAATGGGGAATATAAAGTGAAGGCACACAACAAAACTAATGTAAATGTTAAGTCACTAAATGTCCAGAGATACAGTTTGGTTTTGTTTGGTTTTGCTTTACTTTACCTTTTTTTTTTTTTTTTTTTTTGTGAGATGGAGTCTTGTTCCGTCACCCAGGCTGGAGTGCAGTGGACTGCATCATTTCATAATGATCTTCTTTGAAGATCTTGGCTCACTGCAACCTCTGCCTAGCAGGTTCACGCCATTCTCCCACCTCAGCCTCCCAAGTAGCTAGGACTACAGGCGCCCGCCACCACGCCCGGCTAATTTTGTGTTTGTATTTTTAGTAGAGACGGGGATCCGAGGCGGGCGGATCGGGAGGTCAGGAGATCAAGATTATCCTGGCTAACATGGTGAAACCCCGTCTCTACTAAAAATATGGTTTTGCTTTACTTTTCTACTTAACTTCATCAGCTCTTCAACCTGCCCTCGGATGTGGATCTCCTCTGCACTACTGTCTTGAATGTCATTCTCAAATCAAAGGCTTCCTTTCTAGAATAGAATACTCTGGATCCACTGAAAATATTCCACAGATTTATCGCTACTCCAGGAAGCAGGAGTCCAGGCCTAATTACCTTGTTTTCTGTATAATAACCTTGTTTGTACAGAGCTCTGCTAATTTGGCACACAGTGGGATTTTTCCAAATAATTACTTAATGGTGTCAGTAGATAAGCCAGAGAAAGTGGACTGGTTGATAGAACAATTAAGTAAATGCACTAGTTGAAAACTAACTCCAAAGAGATTGATTAATAAAAAATCAAGTTGAAGGAATGAGGAAAAGGGAGCACTCAACTCGGTCTTGAAATTTCCCACAGTTATATCAGTAAGTATAAAAATAAGGGCGGAATCTTTGTTAAGTGTATACAATGCCTGGAAACATATTTTGGTGATAAGACTAGGAATCTAAATATTTTTTGGATAAAGGAGAGGAAAAAAAGAAAAGGGAAAAAAGGAAGGATGGGGGAGGGAAGGAGGGAGGAAGGCAGGAAGAGAAGGGGGAAAAGAAAAAGGGATAAATAAGAAGTATAGTTTGGTTAAATGAAATCATTGGCATAAGTTTAAGCTGAAGGACTCTCAGCTCAAAACAGTTTATAATAAGTGGCAGATCTTCAAATTGACCACAAGCTCAATTAAATTCAATAGTGTGGTTCAGTGGCTTCGAAAATAATATATTACTAGAAGTTCAGGGACCAATCTAAAGGAGATATTGATCTTGGGTTAATAAGATCTTTGAAGCAAGTCATTGTCTCTCTTGGCTGTGTATCATAATGAAAGTTAACATTTATTGAGCATTTACTATTCTTCACAGACCATGCTAGGCATTTAATTTTATCTCATTTAATGTTCACAATTGCCCTATGAGGTAGATAATATTATTATGGCCATTTTATATGTGAGGCATTAGAATTTGAGGGGCCCTATAAGTAGTATTTTCTGTCCTCCTCTTGCCTTTGTGACCAATTGAGAAGTAGAAGAAAAATCAGATATTCAGATAACAAAATAGCCCTTTTACTATGGATAAAACTTAATTGAAAAACATGACTTGAATCTGCAACCAAATGGGCTTGTTGAAACCACCCTTTCCTCCACTGCCTCACACATGTGCAGACATGTACTCACACATACATAGACACCACAGGTCTTGCCTCGCAGGGCAGAGCCTACCCTGATGAGCTGACCTTAAAAATAAGCCGAGAAATGCTTGCTACCAGAGACCAGCAGCTAAACAGAAAAGAGGAAGGCTGATCGCCCATCAGCCGAGTCTCTTGTCTCCGGGAATGAAGATTGAATGAAGGCAGGGAGGGAACTGGAATGTTGTTCTAGTTCAAGTCCTTCTACAGCAGACCATCGAACCAAGGTCCCGGAGGTTGCACTGCACCATGTGTATATGTATTAAGAACGAGCACATTAACTGGGATATGGTAGTACACAATAAATCCTCGTTATTGTTCTCATCATTGTCGAGTACCACGTGCAGGGCTGAATGCCCGAAGAAGGCTTGTGGCTGCCCTGAGCAAATGTCTCATAAAGATTTATGCTAGGTCTTCCTGAAGTGCAGTCATCCCTCTCGCCATGAGTAACCATGGAACTAAGAATGGTGATTTCTTTCTCTAAGCAGCCTCCAGTCTACAGAAAATGTGATCTGCCATGTGAATCATAGGTTAGAATCTCTAGGCAAAGTAATTTTGCAGTGTATTATTATAAAATTTACTTAACCACCTGTGTATTGTTTTCTAGTTTATGTGGCATACAAGAAATGTCATGGAAAAAACAAGGCAGAAATTCCAGAGAGCAAAGAAAATGAAATGGAGCCGGAGTCATCGTTTTATAAGATAAATGGAGGATTTAAACCCGATGAAAAGTAGACATCAAGTGGACAAAAGAGACGAGTTCTAAATTACATTCTTAAACCATAACTATATTTAATTATTTGTT
Source organism: Mandrillus leucophaeus (assembly GCF_000951045.1). Taxonomy (NCBI): domain Eukaryota; kingdom Metazoa; phylum Chordata; class Mammalia; order Primates; family Cercopithecidae; genus Mandrillus; species Mandrillus leucophaeus. The sequence goes on along the minus strand of NW_012101754.1, from coordinate 2,433,438 downwards.
TTGGTAGGACAGTTGGCAGAAAAGAGTTAAAGTGGAAATCTGAATTTCATTTGAATTCATGTATTGGTTTCAGTACCAAGTGACTGGTGGCCCAATTCTTTAATGGGACAAATATTGTTTCATATATATATACATATGTTTTATATATGTATGTATACTCATATAGATACATTGTCATTGAAATATTCCCCCATAATATTCTCAAGCTAAACCAGACATAGGGAACACCGAGAATGAGAACTTCGTCACACCAAAACTGAATTCTTACGTAGAACCTCCTAGCCCAGAGATGAGGACCTGACTTTCTGTATGTTAAAGTAGATGTAATGAATTATTATTATTATTATAGTGGTCAAGATTTTCTTCAGTGTTTATGATTATAAAAATTGACACGAACATCTTTCACTGATATTTTAATCATTATTTTGAAAGCTTTGCAACCCATTTATTTATATAACTATGTTATATAACTATGTAATATAACACGGGCAAATATCTGACTTCTGTACTTTTAAAAAATTGCCTTCTCCAGGGACAGTCCAAAAGCAGAACTGAGAGGAAATTATTACGAAGTAGAATTCAATAACCATATTGGATGCAGGCTCTTAACTCAGCAGGAATATTGCACATCTGTTGCTCTACCTCAGGGGTCCAGTGATACCCACTAGATCTTTCAAGGAAAAACACAATTCTTTCAAGTGGTTTGTATTTGGCAAAGAGCTCTTCAAACCTGGAAGAGGGACTTCCTCAAGGTTTTCCTGTGTGCAGCGGGTCCACATAGCTAATATGACAACTATTCCGTTCACAGTGACCACCCACAGTAAGCAACATGGTCAGGGAGGTAGCAGGAGGTGCAAAGACAGAAGTATTGGGAGAAACAGCATGACTCTACTGGAGGAATGAATTCAATGGGTGATAGTATAAAATACATAGAAAACACAAGTAACAGAAACCCGGTTGAAATGCTTAATTAGAGCCAATTAGATGTGCAGGAGTAAGTAGCATAAGAAGAATCAAGTCTGGGAGTGATCAGGAAATGAGTATTAAACAGTATTTGAAACAGAGAACATGTCCCAGGGCCCTAAAGTCAGAAGGGCCCCACCAGCCAGGCAAGTTGTTTGGATGCTGTAAGTAGGTGTAGCCAAGGGAAGCCACGAGCATCTGACATATGGCAGCAGGGTTTTCTGGTTGCCGGGGGAAAATAACTTGTTAAGTGCTGAGCTTTCAATTATAAGATCGAATTTAATTTCCTTTCCCTGTTTCTGCAGCAATCAGAGTACACAATCTTCTCCACTCGGTCCTTAGTGGTTTTGTTCCATTTTGCATTGGATATTTTCACTGCCTCATAGAGTCCATTTCAAGTGTTTTGGCTGAAAGGGCTTTTTGCATTTGCATGTTCTGAGTTCAGATCCTGCTGGCGCACCCATGCATTATGGAAACAGGAACTCAACTTAGCTCTTCCAGTAGAGGAATGAGGGATGGATTCTGCTTTTAAAATCCATAGCATTTATCTTTTTATACTAGGTTTCCATTTACAGTTGAATAAGTGCTTCATATTTTTCCATCATTAGACAAATACAAAATGGACTAAATAATTTTAAGAAAGAGTGGAGGAGAGGGGGTACAGATTTCCTTCTTAGTGAGTGTCAAAGAATATGCTCCCAATGGTGGAAAGGAAGATTTTCAGTCTAGTGGCTAAGTACCTCCTACACATTTCTCATCCCATCAAAAGATAGACAGGTGCACTAAAGGGACCCTGAGAACTCGTATCGTAATTTCAACATACCCAAAATCAAGGGCCCGGATGCCAGCAACTGCAGCAAGCAGGTTTCTCCTCCCTGTTGATCCAGATAGGTGAACGAGACAGAACTTGGCTTTCTTACATGATGCGGTATCTTGTGACTTGTGTCTTTTTCCCTACCGTGCTAGTGGGAAGAAAAATAGTTGAGCTTTCTAAAACGACAGCTCTCTATTTTTAAACGAATTTGAAAAGTCGATTAAATTATGTATTTTATTGCCTCTGTGAGTATCATATTAAATGAATATTTTATTTTAAAGGCTTAAATAAATGAAAATGATTTTTGTAATGTTTGGTCTAGTTGAATCTTTGTGACTTGTGTCAAGATTTTCTCACTGCTCAGTTCTAGAGATACAAATAAGGTGGAGTTTCTCAGATATTAAATTGTTCTTTGAAAAGTGCCTGAAAGAAACTCTTAATTAAACACTCTCGTAATTCGGTCTCCCACTGATACTGACTGGGATTTTCCTCCAGAAATCATACGGGGGAACATTAATTAAAGACTCTTAAAAATAGTTTGACAGTGATAGCTGATTTAAAATAATAATGAAAGTATTTTATGAACTTATATATGAAGTCACCATCTTCTACAAAATGGTGATGTATATACGTATATATATGTGTGTGTGTATATGTACATACACAATGATAGCCTATTTAAAACAATAAAAGTATTTCATGAACTTATAAATAAAGCTTTCACCTCCTACAAAATGGTGGTAGATAATATATGTATATATTATATATATGTCATATATATAATATACACGTACACAAAGAATTATGGAGCACTTGCATTAAAATCTCTCATAAATGAGACTTGAAGAAATTCAGGTTATCAACCTCATTTGACTCCTCCTCAAAGACGTCATTCTCTTTTCCTTCTTGGAAACTCTCACTCTCTTCCAGCAGGAAACAATTTATCTCCTTGGAATATTTGGTATCCCATTGCCTCTCAATCCTTCACCTTTTCAAAAACCACATAAGTTTAGAACAACAGTCTTCAAATTGCAAACTTCAAACTGCGGTATGGTTACCTCTGGGAGTTCATGCAATTGTTCAAAGGGTATGCAGGCATAGATAGGGAGTAAGTTTCCATTTCTTCAACTTCCAGATGTATGCCTTCCTGAAACTGCCCTGCCTGAAATGCCCATTGTTTGAGTTGTCCTGGGTTCTCCATTTCCACCTCCTCTTTCACGTCCAGGTGTTATTCTCAGGCCTAATCTTACTATGGTACATTAGTCAAGAGTAGGAATATTTTTTTAACACCAAGCAAACAATTCAAAATATTGATACCTGAGAAAAGCTTATTTTTCCCAATTGTATAGATATGTACTCAATGACTTAGAAAGGAAATATTTGGGCCTGTGTTGGAATATTTGTATAGGAATGTATTTCATGATTTAGAAATGAAGTATTTGAGCTTGTGTTCAAACATTTTGAATATATAAAGTGGTCTCGGAGTGAAGACAATTTTCCATTAACATGCCAGTACTTCCATCCCAATATTTAACCACAAAAGCCATCACCTTTGAGAGTAATACTGTGAGAGCAAACAAAGTAGCATTGGTTAGAGACACTGAAAGAGGACACAGGGTATTTTTTCCTCCAAGAGATACCAAACTATGACAAATGTTTGAGCCTTATCTATCTATGTTAAGTTGGAATTCAGATGTGAAATGGTCAACACAGAGGCCCATGTTGATGTATTGTTAAGACTGAAAAGAGAAGTCAAACAATTTTTTCTGACAAAAAGTCTGATGTAATTGACTGGTTTCTCTGCTAATTAAGAAATATAAAAGACATTTCTTGTAAATTACATGAGCTCAATCTATAGCTCTAAGGTTTAAAAAACATATTTAAAACATACGAAAGCACATTATAAAATAATTGACCTAAAATACATAAAGAACTCTTGAAACTCAATAATAAGAAGTCAAGGAACCGAACTGAAAAATGAGCAGAAGAATTTGAATAGACACTTCAGCAAAAAATTGTACTAAAAGCAAACAAGCACATGGCAATGGGAGGTACATTCATGAGAAGATACTCAACATGACTTAATATTAGATAAATCCAAATTAAAGCCACAATAAGGTACCACTGCATGCTCAATAAAATAACTAAAAAGAAAAAAGTGCTGATAATAATAAGTGTTCACAAGAATGTAGATTGCTAAGTGGTACAACCACTTTCAAAAACATGTTGCAGCTTCTTATAAACATACACTGACCATGAAATCCAGCAGTCTCCCTCCTAGGTATTTACTCAAGGTAACCAGAAATAAAATGGTGACAAAAAGCCAATCAGGCATCAAGCATCTGGGGAGGCAATTACAGCAAAAAGACATGACACACTGTTTGGGAGTGACAGAAATGTTCTATATCATAACTTTGGTGGTAGATCCACAACTTTGTACACTTGTCAAAATTCACAGAACTGTACATTTAAAATTAGTGAATCTTATTCTATGTAAACGTTATTATAATAAAGCTGATCAAATATTTTATTGCCCAAGATGTAGCAGGAAATGTATCTAATACTTTTATCTTCCCAACCCTTTTCTGAGAATAGAGTTAAATTTGCAGACTCCAAGTGGAAGAAGAAGAGTCTAGAGCTCTTTGATACATCTAGGAAAGCCTTTGGTGGCACACTTTCCAGAAATTGAGACAGCAAATGACTTCAGTTCAAGAAACATTTTGAAAGATGGGTAATTTCAATTACTTATTTTCAAGAAAACTGAAAGAGGATTCCATCAAGTTGTTAATCCTTACATTTTAAAAAGGTTTTGATGATAGACCACTATGTGATATTGTTCTTGCGTGTAACTTGGAAATCTGAGGGACAATATATACCAAAAATCCTCGCATTATCATCTTCCTCTTTATGTGAACAAGGTTTATAAGCACTGAAATCCATAAAAAAAGAGGCACAAAATGGTGGTTGAACTCTGTCTCAGTCTAACAATAACAGGATAGTGTGCATTGCATTCCAGGCTTTCGTCTAAGTTATTTATATATGTGAACTCATTTAGTCCTCACAAAAACTCTACAGGATAGGTAATATTTCTCCCACTTTTATAATTGAGGGAACTTAGGCACAGAATTGTTAAATAAATTTCCCAATGTCTCTCAGCTTTCAACGGGCGAAACTTGAACTCCAGAAGTTTAGCTGTATATTCTGTACTGTTGACCACAGCACTAAACTACATAATATTTATCCAAAAATACACAAAGTGTCAAAATTTTCATAAATATATTACATTAGAATAAAATTCTATAATGGAAAATGGATTAACATAAATTCAAGTCAAAAGAAAAACAATGTAAAATTCTCAAAAATGAAGGCAGAGCTTCTCATTTTTAAAAAAACAGGTAATAAATATCATATCTATGAGCTGCGTAGGTTTCAATGGATATATTTAAAAGTGATGTATCACTTTAGTTTTAAATTTCCATTTTTATCAAATTGTATTTTCAGCTTTTGTCAGAAATTGAACTTGTAATTATTTAACCTTATAATAACAAATGTTAAACATCAGCTAAGAATGTACAAAGTATACATCAGATTTAAAAATTATTTTGGAGTTATGTAACCAAGTTTCTTTTATTTTCTAAATTCCAGTGGTTTGACCTTCTATTAATTTGCTAAGTAGTACATGTAAAACCGGTTCAGTGTTATAAAGCTGGTAGGGAAAAATTAATTCTAAGAAATGATCATTGCCTTTGCTGGGAATAAGTACATACCAACAAACACACCAATAAGTAATAAGAGAGACAGTATCATCATTTAAAATTAAAAATAGTAGTTTAGGATGTTTAAATACAAAGATTACTTGCATGTCAAACCAGCAGGGCTTTCGGCTGCTTGACTGATTTATACAGTATAAGTGAATTCTTAAGTCATTGTGGTTACTGTTCTCAAATCAGAAGAATTTTAAAAGAACAGCTTTGAAAAATAACAAATACAATTCTGTCCTTTGGCTACTAGGACATAATGACTCTTTCATGCCTCGTGGCAGAAGAAACATAAGGCTAAGCCTTCTAAGCTGTATCGCTAATGTCAATCCTTTAAAGGAGTCAGTGAAGATAATACAGATATTCATTAAGAACAAAATGAGACAGGGAAGGAAAAGGGTTATGAAATCATGTTAAGTGAAGAAAGCAAACTGGTAGTTAATTATATTTATATTGCAATCCATGCAAATGATAGGAAATAAAAAGGAGGAGAAACAGTAATGGTTTTTTTTTTTTTTTTAAGGAAATGAGACCTTGAGGTTGCTTTTTAAATATTTTTCTTTACTATCCTATGAAATCTGCGACAATAAAATCAAGAGAAAGAAATATTAAAAGTGGCTTCAAGGGTTAACATGGCTCCCCTGGGGTCAATGTATGGGTCTGTTGAGTATGGAAGGAGTGGAGAGAAATGAATGTCTCCATTGGTCTTGCAGTTTCTGCCATCTGTACCTTCTTCCTTCCCACTGGCCCTAGGAATCTCTGCCCCTCACCAGTAAGGCACAGGCTTTTCAGGTGTGGCAGACATTATTGTCTGGTTAACCCAGCACTCATTTCCAACCCCCTCTCCGATTCCCACCTCAACTAAAAACACACATGTCAACCTTCATTTGCAGCTAGGTAGCCATGTAACACATTTTTAGACAATTACATAGAAGCAGAAATCTCTTCAGGAAGATTCTAGCAAAGCCTTTGGTAATTTTTTGTTGATGTTGCTATCGAGGTAATAGAGGCACCTGCCATTGACCCTTCTCCCACCTCCTCCTGCCTTAAAGACAAAGGGTTGCCTGGTGCTGCAACTGCGACTATAGAACAGCACAGAACCAGCTATAGCAGTGTTGAGCCACTGAAGCAAAGCCAACAGCTGCCAGCCTGTAGACTTGACACCTAAGCAAAACAAACACCTACTTACTTAATCTGTTGTTACCCAGATATGTTATCACTTGCAGCTAGGAGGATTCCTAATTTACAGACCTGTTGATCCCTGTCACTGGAGTTGCCTTAGATATAAGGTACCCACAAAAATGCCTGAGGAGTCAGTGAACAACAGAAAACTTAAAAGGCTAAGAGGAGTATCAAGGCAATCTCTCCCTAGAGCATTTGGCTTGGGGCACAACAAGGTGGAAAGTTGCGTAAAGATTATGACTATAACATTTGATTTGCCATATCTCTCATTATCACAAAGGAAATTCATTGCATACTTATATTCATATTAGCCCTGAATCCAAATATTTAAAATGTTGCTCATTTCCAAACCAAAAGAATCTTCCCCACAGACTTAAATTTAAAAGTAACAAACACAGAAGTTGCAGAGGTAGAGAATAAAAATTATTTGTTACCTTTCCAAATAGCTACTGCCAAGATATGTGTTAAAAATATTTCATTTGTACACAGTGCAATTATAATGATTTTTATTAATTCTCCAGCAGACCATACACATTTCTTTAAAGGATAATTACACTATTTATTTGCAGTAATAAAAATAAAGTCCTGCCATATAGCAATTAGGTGGGGTAGAGGGCAGAAAGCAAAATAAAAATTATGTAATTCTAATGTGTAGTAATCGTTTTTGAAGCTTTTGAATACATATTTATTACACTGGGTTTCCAACTGCACATAGAGTCATCACTCATACCATCCTAAGACTTTTGAGTAAATATGCATTAGGTGAGTTTTAAGCACTCATTATTAACTCAGCCAGCCAGAACAAATTTATTAACTGTAAGCTTATCTAGTTTATCAAGTGAATCTAGACTAAGTTCTTGGGAATGTGCTTAAACTTTAAATATTTATTCGTTAGACCTTGCTAGAATCCTAGAGTAATATATTCATTATGCTGGGAACTTTTAATGTGCTGTGTTAAATTATGTTCTCCCAAATGCTGAAGCGATATAATATAATTAACTTTATAACCTGGGTGTTAATTCTTATGATATAAAGGACCATGAATGAATCACCAGCATTGCAGGGTTTGCTGCCTTTGGTCACGAAATCCCCATACGTTGTCTCTTCCAACATTTTCAGCTCTCGTCTCTCTGCTCATACTAGGAAATTTGGTTTCTTTCTTCTTCACCTGAAAAGTCTACTGTTGAACCGAAAAATTCCCTCAAGCCAAACACTGATACCTCCCCCAGGCCACTCAATAAGGTCCTGTGCTTAAAGTTGCTCCTACATCCAGCCTCCCTTCAAAAGAATCTCTCATCTCCCTAGGGCCAAGGAGGTGAGAATAAAATCATCTGTCCAGCCCGAACTGCTATCTCTACAGGATTCACTTTATCTTACATGACACACACCACCATAATTGTTAAGACACTGTCCATTATTTTTCATATTTGGTTATCTCATTACTTTCCACCCTTTCTAAACTCCCATCATTTTTATTTTCTGCACTATCATCTGGCACTTTGCAAAGGCTTATTTTGTTAGTTTTCTTTCACCTTCTCCAAACCTCATAAATAGTTATGGTTTGATGACTCTTCAGTAAATTAATGATTATTTTAATGACCTATATCAGAGACCTATCACATAGGTCTTTAAAAGTTTCAAAATATCTTTATTTCTTTTCCATGCCACCTAGCAAAGGCGTTCTTATCCTTGTCTTTCAAAATATCAATAGCCCTGCAACAAATTATCTCATAACTCACAAAATACACATTGACTCCACACATTCATATCAGCAACCCATTTACAGTCACACCTTGCCGTTCATACCAAATGTTTCCTGGTTAAACAAGCAAGCATTTCTGTAGGGCCATACTTAACCGTTACCTGAATTATCATCAGTTCCGTGGAAAAACTTATGAGAAATGATGACAATTACCCAAGGGCCGACTGTGTGACTGTGTTTGTGTTTATGTATGTGAGCATGTGAAAGCATGTTTTATGTGTCTAACTAGTATAAACAGGATCCTGATATTTATGCAGATGTTTTCCATAAGATACAACACTATCCTTGCAAAAGATGTGTATTTGCAAAGGAGAGACCTTCTGATTATCACTCATGTGTGTTGTCCAGCTTACTGAAGCTTCTTCCGTTTATTACACACTTTTCTAACAATGCAGAAAAGGTCTACTCAGCAGCTTCATTCCCCAGAGTAACAAACACATCTCCGATGCCTAGTCCTGCCCTGTCCCTTTACCGACTCCCTCTTTCAAGGACTTGAACATTGTATAGACTTGGAAAGAAACTATATTATATACGATGGTGATGGGCGTAAGTCATACACTTCAGGTTCTGTTCATTCCACATTTCATCTTATCTTTATTTTACGGCTCTATTTTATTGTCATTGAGATTACTGAATCATAAACCTAAGAGGAAAAATGTTCCATTTTAAAATATATTTTATACTATTTGGGGGTTACGCTCATAGTATGAATCTTCATATCTATATATCTATGTCAGTTAGTTAAAATGCCTGTGTATTGTATCACACAATATTATGGTATTTCAACCTCTCTTGCACTCACCCCACCAACAGGTGACCTCCATGAAGTCAGGGACTTTTATACTCAGTCTTAGAAACTTAGTGACAAAAATATACCTAGCTCATAGTAGGCATGCAACAATATTTGTGAATAAGAAGTCTACCAAAATTAACATTGAAAACCTCAACACATGTGACACTTGGCTGCTCCCATTTCCCTCCCATTTTTCTGCCCCTCATAAGTTTCTCTTCATCTCTCTGTGATCTCTCCTAGCAGTTGTGAACATGTGTGATATTTATTTCTTGCCTCTGTGATATCAAGCATAGAAAATAGGTAATTTGCCTTATTAAATTTAGATGTATTGACTTTAACTTTATACTGTTAATGACTCTAATATCTATTTCCAATCTTGATCTTTAATTTAAGCTTCAGTCCTATATCTCCAACTGCATACAAGACCCTGCTATTTTAAGGTGATACCTGTCCTCTTCACACTAAAATTGAATCCGCTTACTTAATTCCATTCTTTCTATCAATAGGATTCTCTCAGTCAGCCCACTGAAAATCTGAAACTGTCTTCTACTCTTTTCTTTCCTTTATGCCCCATCAACCAGTTAAAATGATCGGTCTAATCCTAGTTCAAAAAGTCTCCTAAATCCAATCCTTCCTCTTTGTTTTCATTACTTTATTCCAATAATAGTTCTCATTTTCTCATATCTGGACAACTACATCAACCTCTTGGTTTCTCTTATTCTAGTCTCTCCTTTCTCTAAAACCTTATACACCCAACATTTGACTGCATGTTCAGCGAATATTAGGAGTCAAGGACTATTTGTTCAATAAATAAATGAAAGAATTATTTAATGAATAAATGTTGTACCATATAACATGCCTTAGATACTGAATTTATCATAGGCGATGTCTGCCCCCATACATTTCAACCCAGACTTCAAATCTGTTCATAATCTGACTCCAACTTTTGTCCACCATGTCTAAACGACCCCCACTGTCCCAGGTAGTTTACCCGCATCAGTCCAGACTCAAGTTTCTCTAGCTCTGAAGAGCACCTCTCACACTTTCCATATATGTAAAATTTGCCCTATTACCTCCGTGAATAGATGTCAAGAATGACTTGTGCTGCTCATTGGCCTCTCAACTTCTCTGAATTCTTCTAATATCCTCTACATAATAGTAATAAATTTTGGCGTTCTAACCTGCAATGTCACTTCACTACTTCTTGCACATAAGTCTTTTTCTCTCGGAGAGATTTACATAATCTGGGAGGCCTGAGACTGCATCTTAAGGTCTTTGCTTGACTGACTCCAGTGATTTAAAGGACTGTGTATTTCTTTAACGTCTACATACTTCATTTTGCCTTGGTATACTTCCTGTGGAGAATACAAAGGGAAGCTAACTTTAAAGCAGAACAAAATCTCCACCTAACGGGTTGCTGAAAGGAAAATCATGTTCTACATCAATTTATTAACAAGGAGTATATAACTCAAGAGGACCTTTCTAAGTAGAACTTCCTAAATGTTTTCATTTATAACCATGAAATAGAAAAAGAAGTAAAATATCAGGATAAGAATATCTTACTTTTTTATTATTGTTTCCTGAAATGCCCAAAATTGACTTGCTAATACTGCATATTAGTAGTCAGTTAAAATGAGAAAAAATATATAGACTTGCTCCTGTTCTTATAAAAGAAATGTCTAGAAAAACATTTCATTCAAAGGTTTTCTATGTACTTAAAAGTAACAAATCTGCATGACTTGTTTTTAAAAGCACAGTAATAGTAATAGTAATGCCAAAAGAAAGACAATAAACAGAGCTAGAAATCAGATATCAAAGAAAGTACCATATAATTTTATTAAGAATGTTTGTTCCTGCAACTCAAAAGTTGAAAATACTCTTATCGGATAAGTTTCAAAGATAAGAAGAATGACTGAAGATAAAAGTTTATTTTTGACCCTCCAAGGACTTTACTTTTACTAAAATATTAAAAATAATAAAAGATACAACTCACATTTTTTCACCTAAGGAAATGCTCTGCTGTTATGGAAATAATTTCCCAACTTTTACTTCCTCTTTTTCAGATAATTATTTCAGTATTCATCTGGTTTTGGTGCTTAATGGTAAAATAAGAGTTTTTGAGGAAAGATCTCAGGCTAAAACGTTAATATGTGAACACAGCCAACCCCGAGGCAGTTTTGAGAGATGAAGTGTGTATCTTCTTTTTCCCCTGCAGTTAGCTTCCCTCTTCCTGCCAGGTGGTCTCTGTTGGTTATTATAAGTTTCTAGTCTTATCTTGTACCACTTCCCCAGAAAACCTATTTTCTATAAAGGCCAATTTGCTCAGTATGTTACAGTCACTCCTCACACACACTCAACTCCATGCTGTTATGTGAACCGTTGTAGTGGCCTGGAACATTCTCCTCTTCCCATCCAGATCTCACTCATCTTTCAAGGCCCCACTCAAGCCCCACCTTTTTCTGCGTAGCCCTCCCTGATCGCATCAGTATCTTCTGAAACTATACAGAGCTGTAACATTCACGAAAATGCTGTGTCTTTTCTCCTCAAGTAGATTTGCATGTCCTGGTAAATAATAGCATGTTTTATATTACAGAAAACAACCGATTTGGACCAAAACATACATCTATCTTGAAAAAAATGATTACCTATTCTTTTAACTCTCTCCTCCACTTTCCTGTGTAGAGTTCTGTTAAGTTTTCACATCTTGTTTATTGCCCTGTATTTTGATGAGTTCTTGTTTAAACATTTCTTTTTCTTTTTTGTGTGTGTGTTTTGTTTTGTTTTGTTTTGTTTTGTTTTTGAGATGGAGTCTCACTCTGTCACCCAGGCTGGAGTGCAGTGGCATAATCTCAGCTCACTGCAACCTCCGCCTCCCTGGTTCAAGCGATTCTCTTGCCTCAGTCCCCTGAGTGGCTAGGATTGCAGGCACGCATCAACACACCCGGCTAGTTTTTTTGTATTTTTAGAAGAGACGAGATTTTTCCATGTTGACCAGGCTGGTCTCAAACTCCCGACCTCAGGTGATCCGCTCACCTCGGCCTCCCAAAGTGCTGGGATTACAGGTGTGAGCCACGGTTCCTGGCCTGTTTAAACATTTCTTATCTTCCTGACAAGAATATGATCCTTGAAGCAGCAGGGATATGTCTTATACTGGATGACTCAACCACCAAGACTAGCACCATCATAGGTAGTCTGCTCTCCATATCAATGGGTTCCATGTCTGTAGATTCAACAACTGTAGATTGAAAGTATATGGAAAAAAAAATTCTAGAAAGTTCCAAAAAGCAAAACTTGAATTTGGTGCATGCCAAGTACTACTTTGAATCCACACAAATGAAGTCATATGTAGGCTTTGTAGTAGGTGTTTTCAGTAATCTAGAGGTGATTTAAAGTATACAGGAGGATGTACATAGGTTATTTGCAAATACTACACCATTTTATACAAGGGACTTTAGTATCCTTGGATTTTGGTATCCATGGAAGGTTCTGGAACCAATCTGGCATAGACACCTCATGTATTGATAGATAGATATACAACTGTATATGTAATAAGACATAATTGGGAACTCAACAGTAGTTTAGAGAGTTGGAAAATCCTGGAATCAAACCATAGCTTTGCCATTTACTAGCTGTAGTGATGTAACCTTGGTTTTGCTATTTACCCTCCACCAGCCTCACTTGCTGCATCTGTAAAATGTGGTTGTTCTCTGCTATTGTCAGTATTGTCGATGTGGTTGTGGTGGTGTTGGCAGTCTCCTTTCACTCAATAAATGGAAGAACATCCATGTCTGTGACAAGAGACAATTTTTTATTTAAGAAATCTTTCCAGGCGTGGTGGCTTAAACCTGTAATCCCAGCACTTTGGGAGACCAAGGCAGGCGGATCACCTGAGGTCAGTAGTTCGAGACCAGCCTGGCCAACATAGTGAAACCCTGTCTTTATTAACAATACAAAAATTGGCTGGGCATGCTAGTGCATGCCTGTAATCCCAGCTACTCGTGAGACTGAGGCAGGAGAATGATTGGAAACCAGGAGGGAGGCAATGAGCCGAGATCATATCACAACCAGGCGTGGTAGGGTAATCCCAGCACTTTGGGAGGCCAAGATGGGCAGATGACTTGAGGTCAGGAGTTCAAGACCAGCCTGGCCAACATGACAAAACCCCATCTCCACTAAAAATACAACAATTAGCTGGGCATGGTGGTGCATGCTTGTAATCCCAGCTACTTGGGAGTCTGAGGCAGAAGAATCACTTGAACCTGGGAGGCGGAGGTTGCAATGAGCTGAGATTGCGCCACCACACTCCCATCTGGGTGATGGAGTGAGACTCCATCAAAAAAAAGAAAAAGAAAAATCTTAACTATGTCATTAAACTCTCTTCAGAAAATTTATTGACATTTATAGTATTTTTCTGAAGTTTTTCTTTCAAACTCCTAAAAAATGTATGGGAAGGCAATAAACACAGAGGAAAGGAAATACTAATAATATATATATTCACTCTTAAAAATCCAAACAAATGATACCACAAAAGTATTTGCTGTCAAATATCACTCTGTAATCTTTGATGGGTGTTCAACCTGTTACGAACCATATGTCAGATGTGGGGATGATTTTGTGGTTCATTGCAGCCTTGGTAGAAGTCTTTAACCCCATGACAGTTGCTCCAGTGAGAAGGCTCAAGACTACCTTCAGTCATTTCACATATGACAACACTGACTTGCTTTTTGCTATTTTGAATCTATTCTGCAGCGTAGAGGTATACCAAAAAGGCATCTGAGCAGCCATGGGGCAGTCTTCTGATGTGCTAATATTTGCATGCCTGCATGACTCTGATTCTCACATGCCAAAACAATTAAAGAAGCAGATGTAGGTTAAAAATTGCCTTTTTTTTTTGTTCTAAGTCATTGCACACAACTTTTATGCATCATTTGTTTTCCATAATGCAAACTTTAGTATCATGTTTACTACCGTTCTGACGGACTATTCCCATTTAGGAAAGTTTCTGAGTTTCTGTGAATTGGTCAAGGGTGAGATTTCAACATATAAAGAGTAGTGATTATTCAGTTAAAGAGGAATTTATGATCAACAATGAGCATGTGCAATAAATGCTCAGGGAAGTGAAGAGTTGAACTTGCCTGGGACCTGTCATTCATCTGAACATTCCTTGCTTATTGAGCAAATATCACATTCCAGGCACTTCACTGGGCACTGAGAGTAGATCAATTGCTTTTCTTAAGAATACTATGTATTGTCTTTCACATTTTTGATGCTTAATTAAGATGATCTAATTAACAACTCAAAGAGGAAAACATTGTCACTCCAGAAGATTTGGCTAAACATAAAGAAAAGGGTGTAAAAATCAATCTCTCAACTATTGTCTAGTTGGCTTCCTCGCCATGGTCTTTAAAACTTTTCAGTAACAGTGCCTCCCTAACATCATTATTTCATTATCCCCATTTTTCAGGACATTAAATATATTGTCTTACATAAAGTCAATTAGGGCAAAGCTCCTAAACTGGAAATGCATACTTGATTTAGCCCTTTTAAAACTTTTATTTCTCTATTTTGTTGCCATTCTTCCCATTTTTAGAAAAGGTTCTTTCCACTATATCTCCACTAAATCAAGACTGCTTTTCTCAAAGATTCATTTCTCCCAGGAAATCCTTTTACGCATGGCTCAAGTAACAATGTTCATTCAAATAAAGGACATTCCAATCAATGTCATACAATATCTAGATCATTCTAAAATATAAATGTCCTTGGTAAATATTCATTTATTATGCACCTTGCACAGAGCGGCTATATAATTAATATCTGGTGAATGCATTAAAATTTCCTTTAATTTCTCACATCTTTAGATGAAGTCTTTCCAATATACCATCATTTTCCATCATTGTACATTTTAACACTCCAAACAGGAAAATAAATCAATTACAAAGTTGTAAAGACCATTAGCGATATTAAGAAAAATTATGTGAAAAAATGTTGGCAAGATGGTGGAATTGAATTTTCCAGCACTCATGCCTCCCACAGAAACATTGATTTGAACAACTATCTATGCATGAAAATACATTTGCAAGAGGTAAGGAAACCAAGTAAGAGATTACAGCACCTGGGTGTGGCACAGAAACGAGAAAAGGCACATTGAAGAGGGTCAGAAAGACAGTTTCACATTACCCATGTCACCTCTCCCCCATGTCCAGGCAGCACAGGCTGGAGAGGAGATACCTTCTGCTTGGGGGAAGGAAAGGAAGGAGAGCATAGGACTTTGCCTTGAACTCCAATACCCAGCCCACTGCAGTAAAACCCAGCACTGGGCAGGTGCAGACGGACACAGACTCAGGCTCAATACCCACAGACTAAACTTCCAGGCCTAGCCAGGCACCAGACTGGATCCCATAGGCCCAAATCCCAGGCCTGCAATGTAGAATCAGTCTCTGAACTACCCCACCACTAAGCCAACTCCAGCCAACCCAGTCTCTAGACCACCTCCAGCACCAGGCTGACCCCCACAGCACCAGGCTTCAGGCATGGCCCAGCATCAGGCTGGCACCCAGAGCCCAAGCCATCAAACTAGCACCTACAGGCCAGGGACCCATCAGTTGAGATACAGGCACAGGCTTTCTCAGCACCAGACCAGACCCTGTGGCCCTAAGCTCTAGGACAGTACCCATGGACTGAGCCTTTTAAGTCTGCACCAGCCACAAATAGGATCTTGCAACCCCAGGTCCCAGGCCAGTCTGATAGACTAGGTATCACAGGGCTGGGCTCCACAGGCCCAGGCTTCAGGTCCACCCACGCACCAGGTCAGTTCCTGTAGCCCTAGTCATCCAGTCAGCACCGTTGGACCCATCCTCCAGGCTGACCCCTGCAAGTTTAGACCACAATCCCAAAAAATACAATCCTTAATGCCATAATCCCAAATGCGGAAATGTAAAAAATCCCTAACATCTAAAATTTTAAACATCAAGCCAGACGTGTTGGCTCACTCCTGTAATCCCAGCACTTTGGGAGGCCAAGGCGGACGGATGCCCTGAGGTCAGAAGTTCAAGACCAGCCTGGACAACATGGTGAAACCCCATCTCTACTAAAGCACAAAAATTAGCTGGCTGGGGTGGCACACGCCTCTACTCCCAGCTACTCAGGAGACTGAGGCAGTAGAATCGCTTGAACCCAGGAAGTGGAGTGAGCTGAGATCATGCCACTGCACTCCAGCCTGGGTGACGGAGTGAGACTCTGTCTCAAAAATAAATAAATAAATAAAATTTCAAACATCACAACCACAGGATAGTTGTGTCATTTTAGATGAAATATACTTTGTTTTTGCCTTTGATTGAAAATTAAATATGGTTTAAGGAGCTATGTATGGGTACAGGTTGACAAAGGGTAGCCTTGTGGACTTACTTTTAGAATCAATTTGACTGAATTAAGGAATATCTAGAAACCTAATAGAAAATTATTTGGGGTGTGTCTGTGAGAGTGTTTCCAGAGTAGATTAGTGTGTGAGTCTGTGTGGGCTAGGTGGGGAAGATCTGTCCTCAGCTTTCATGGGCACCATCAAATTAGCAAGGGTCCCAGAGAGAAGAAATACAGAAGGTAAACTGATCTCTGTCTGAGAGCTGGGAAAGACTTTTCTTCTGCTTCCTTGGACATCAGAACTCCAGGCTTGCCAGCTTTTGGACTCCAGGACTTATACTACCAGACACCTAGGTCCTGAGCCTTTCAGGCTTGGACTGAGAGTAATACCATCAGCTTCTCTGACTCTCAGCGTAAAATCATTGAGATTTCCTTCAATAAACGAAGAGATGTCCTTTTTCATACATCTGCATTTGTGAAATATAAGATTCTCAAGAACTCAGCTCTTTGGGCAACTGCATATGCAGTAGTAACCCATTGTGGTTTTTGACTGATCTTGCCAAAAGACTTAGATTGTTCATCATGGTATTTTAGATCACTGCAGTTATAAAGCTGGTTGCACACAATTACCAACCATAGTGATGTGTGTTCATACATTTTGCTTTTTGATCTAATTCTTTATGAATATGATTCTCTGCTCCTAACTGTTCTACTCATGCTACTGTCAGTAGCATACTTGAGTGCTTATGCTTGCAATAAGCACGTGCAATAAGTCTTTTGCAATAATATGTAAGTTATTATTTTCTATTTTATTGTGTAAAATGGCCTATGAAGTATTCTGTCATGTTTTTATGTGTTTGTAAAGTAAATCTCCTTTTAAAATGTAAATAATGTCTTTTAAAGAATTTTTTAATTATTTTTTTCAGAATTATATTTTTGGGATTTTGATCTTTCAGAATTTTAAACATTTGAGATGATGGCAATTGAGACTGTGTCTTTCAAGATTATCATTGACCCACCTGTGGGTAAAGGCACCAGGCATACCTAGCAACATGCAAGCCCCTGTGGCTCAAACTCCAAGCCTGTCCAAGATTTTAGAACAGCCCAGAACTAGGTTGGCCCACAGAGTCCTAGAATTTGAACCTGCTCCAGGCTGGCACCCCTGGCCTCATGCCCTGTGCCTGCAGCACCTGTGGACACAAACTCTGGGCTTGCTTAGTCCAGGTGGGTCCCTGCAATCTCACCCACCAGGCCGGCCCCTCTAGCCCCATGCTTCAACAGACCCAGCTGGAGTCTGGGAGGCCTTGGTAGATAGACCAGTTCCCATGGACCAAGGCTCCAGGTTCCCGTCAGTAGATCCAGGGCCCATGGCCATTCCCATGGACTCAGGTGCCAGACCCACCCCAGTGGACCCAGGTACCAAGCCAATCCCAGCACCTGGCCAGTCCTTGCAGACTCAGGCTCAGAACCCAAACCACCAGAGCAGCCTTTATGGACCCAGGCTTCACAGACACAGGCTGCAAGCACATCCTCTCTGTGGACCCAACCAACAGGTGGGTCCAGTGGATCCAAGTCTCAGGCTCAACTTTATGGGCCCAGACACCAGGGCGAACTTCCAGAGAACTCCAGCAGCAATCCCGTCTGTGGATCATGCCAAATAGCCTGCCCAAAATCTTTGAGTGGGCTGACAGCCAAAGGACTTTCCCAAATAAAGTCAGTCTGCAAAGACTAGGATGCCTCTCTCTTTCTTCAAATGCACAGACATCACTGTAAGGCAACAAGAAGTATGAAAGACCAAGGATATGTAATACCAGCAAAAGAACACAATAATCTCCTAGTGAATGACCGCCCAAAAATGAAGATATATGAACTGCTTGATAAAGAATTCAAAATAATAGTTTTAAGAATGATAAGTGAACTTCAAAAAAATACAAACCAATGAAATCAGGAAAATAATAAATGACCAAAATTAGAAATTTAATGGAGAGATTAAAATTATTTTTTAAAAAACAAATTCTAGAGCTGAAAATTATAATAAGTGAAATGAGAAATGCAGTAGAGGGCATCAACAGCAGAACTGATCAAGCAGAAAATAAAATCTGTCAACCTTTAGACAGCTTATATAAAAATATATAGTCAGAGGAGAAAAAATAAAAAAGAATGAAGAAAAATTGTGGGATTTATTGGGTAGTATCAAAAGAGCAAATGTTTGAGTTTTAGGAGTTTAAGAAGGAGGGGAGAGAGGACAAGTAGTAGAAAGCTTATTTTTACAAAATAAAAGCAGATAACTTTCCAAATATAAATATATAGGAGATTAAAAATGTCCAATCAGATTCAATCCAAACAAGGCTACATCAATACATATTATAATCAAACTATCCAAAATCAAAGACAATGAGAATATCCTAAAAGCAGAAAGAGAAAAGAAGCAAATCACATATAAGGGAGTTTCAATAAGTCTAGCAGCAGATTTTTAAGCAAAAGCTTTCCAGGCCAAGAGAGAGTCAGATGATATATCTGAGGTGCTGAAGGGGAAAAAAAAAAACTACTAACCAAGATTACTGTATCTAGAAAACTTATCCTTCAGAAATGAAGGAGAGACAATGGCTTTCCCAAAAAACAAAAGCTTAGGGAGTTTACCACCACCAGACCAGTCTTACAGGAAATGCTAAAAAGAGTTTTTCAGTCAAAAGAGAAAGAAATTAATTAGTAATAGGAAAATGTATAAAAATACAAAACACACTGGCAAAAGTAAGTAAACAGTCAAAATCAGAATATTGTAATACCATAATAGTAGTGTGTTAATCACTTATATCTTTAGCATAAAGGCAAAAAGACCAAATTATTAAAAACAATAATAGTATAATAATTTGTTAAAGGATACACAATGTGAAAAGAAATAGATTGTGACCCACAAAAGATAAAATGGGGAGGATAGAATAAAAATTTTGAGTTTTTCAATGTGATCAAATTTAAGTTGTTATCAGCTTAAAATGGCCTATTATAAGATGTTTTATGTGAGTCCCATGGTAAGCACAAAGCAAAAACCTATCTCAGATACACAAAAGATAAAAAATAAGCAAAGTATATAGCTAGAGAAAATCACCTAATCAAAAAGAAGGACAGGAAGAGAAAAACAAAGAGAGAGAGAGAGGATGGATGAAAGAAAAGAAGAAAGGAAGAAAGAAAGAAAGAAGGAAGGAAGGAAGGAAGGAAAGAAAGAAAAAGAAAGGAAGGAAGGAAAGAAGGAAGGAAGGAAGGAAAAGAGAAGAGAAGAAAAGAGAAAAAAAAGATAGAAAAGAAAAGAAGGAAGGAAGGAAGGAGAAAAGAAAAAAGAAAGTTTATTTTTGTGAGGCCGAGAGCGTGGGGTCTCACGTCTGCAATCCCAGCTACTGGGGAGGCTGATGCATGAGAATTGCTTAAATCCGGGGGGCAGAGGCTGCAGTGAGCTAAGATTGCACCACTACACTCCAGCCTGCATGACCAAGTGAGATTTCATCTCAAAAAAAAAAAAAAAAAAAAAAGGAAGAAAGAGAGAGAGAGAGAAAAAAGGAAGGAAGGAAAAAGGAAGAAAGGAAAAGAGAGAGAGAAGAAAGAAAAAAGAAAAGAAAAGAAAGAAGAGAAAGAAAGAAAGAGAGAGAAAGAGAGAGAGAAAGAAAGAAAGAAAGAAAGAAAGAAAGAAAGAAAGAAAGAAAGAAAGAAAGAAAGAAAGAAAGAGGAAGGAAGGAAGGAAGGAGGAGGAAGAGGAAGAGGAGAAGAAGAAGAAGAACAGAAGAGAAGAAGGGAAGGAGGGAAGGAAGGAAGGAAGGAAGGAAGGAAGGAAGGAAGGAAGGAAGGAAGGAAAAAAAAAGATCACCCAAATTGAAAAGGAAGAAGTTAATTTGTTCCTGTTTGCAGATAGCATGATCTCATATATAGAAAACTTAAGACTCCACCCAAAAACTATTAGAACCAATAATTCAATAAAGTTGCAGGATACATAATTAATACACAAAAACAGTAGCATTTCTATACACTAACAATAAACTATCTGAAAAAGAAATCAAGAAAACAATTCCAGTCACAATAGCTACCAAAAAATAAAATAAAATGATCAGAAATAAACTTAAAGAAGGAGGCAAAAGACCTATACACTGGAAACTATAAAACATTGATGAAAGAAATACAGAAAGGCAAAAATAAATAAAAAGATATCCTGTGTTCATGGATTGGAATCATTAATATTGTTAAAATCTCCATACTACTCAAAGTGATCTACAGATTCAACGTAATCCCTATCAAAATTCCAACAGCATTTGTCACACAAGTAGAGAAAACAATTCTAAAGTTCATATGGAACTAGAAAAGACCCCAAATAGCCAAAGCAATCTTGAGCAAAAAGAACAACACTGGGGTTTTACACTACCTGACTTCAAAATAAACTTCAAAGCTACAGTTATCAAAACAACATAGTATTGGCATAAAACAGATACATAGACCAATAGAACAGAAGAGAGGACTCAAGAAAAAAAACATACATTCACAGTGAATTGATTTTTAGCAAGGTGCCAAGAACACACAATGGAAAAAGGACAGTCTCTTCAATAAATGGCACTGAAACGACTGGATATCCACATGCAGAAGAATGCAAAAACCAACTCAAAATGGCTTAAAGACTTAAATGTGAAACCTTTGTGGAGGACAGTGTGACGATTCCTCAAGGATCTAGAACCAGAAATGCCATTTGACCCAGCAATCCCATTACTGGGTGTATACCCAAAGGATTATAAGTCACTCTACTCTAAAGACGCATGCACATGTATGTTTATTGCAGCACTGTTCACAATAGCAAAGACTTGGAACCAACCCAAATGCCCATCAATGATAGACTGTATAAAGAAAATGTGGCATATATACACCATGAAATACTATGCAGTCATAAAAAGGAATGAGTTCAGGTCCTTTGCAGGGACGTGAGTGAAGTTCGAAACCATCATTCTTAGCAAACTAAGACAGGAACAGAAAACCAAACACTGCATGTTCTCACTAATAAGTGGGAGTTGAACAATGAGAACAGATGAACACAGGGAGGGGAACATCACACACCAGGGCCTGTCAGGGGTTTTGAGGCTAAGGGAAGGATAGCCTTAGGAGAAATACCTAATGTAGGTGACGTGTAGATGGGTGCAGCAAACTACCACGGCACATGTATACCTATGTAACAAACCTGCATGTTCTGTAAATGTATCCCAGAATTTAAAGTATAATTGGAAAAAAAAAAAAAAAAAAGAAAGGAACAATGTTATGTCCTTTGCAGGGACATGGATACAGCTGGAGGTCATCATCCTTAGCAAACCAGGGTAGGAACAGAAAATCAAACACTGCATATTCTCACTTACAAGTGGAAGCTAAACAATGAGAACACATGGACAGATAGAGGGGGACAACACACACTGTTGGTTGGTCGGGGGGAAGTAACTACTGCTACTAGTCTTAATTCGTGAGTAGTGAAATAATCTGGACAAAAACTTCCATGACACGTGTTTACCTATGTAACAAACTTGCACATGTACCCCTGAACTTAATAAAATTATTGCAAAAAGAAAAAAATTACCAGAACACGTAAGAGAAAAGTTCAATGACATTGATCTGGGCAAGGATTTTTTTTTGGATATGACCTCAAAAGCAAAATCAACTAAAGCAAAAATAGACAAATAAGATTACATCAAATTAAAAAGCTCATGCAAGCCAAAGAAACAATCAACAGAGTGAAGAGACAACCTATGGATGGGAGAAAATATTTGCAAACTCATACATCTGATAATAAGTTAATATCCAAAACATACAAGGAATTCAATTCAGTAGCAAGAAAACAAATAACCCAATTAAAACATGGCTAAAGGACCTGATTAGACATTTCTCCAAAGAATAAATACAAATGGCTAGTAAGTATACAACAAAATGCTCAACATCAGTAATCATCAGGAAAATGTAAATTAAAACTATAATAAGATATCATCTCACACCTATTGGAATGGATATTCACAATTAGATGAGAGATAATTGCTGATGAGGATATGGAGGAAAGGAAACCCTTTCACATTGTTGGTGGGTGTAAATTAGTACAGTCATTATAGAAAGCAGTATGGAGGTTTCTCAAAAATATTAAAAATTGAACTACCATTGGATCTAGCAATCCCAATACTGGGTGTATATCCAAAGAAAACGAAATCAGTAGTATGTCAGAGAGATATTTGCACTCCCGTGTTTATTGCAGCATTATTGGCAAATAGCCAAGATACCAAATCAACCTAAGTGTTCATGAGCGGATCAATGGATAAAGAAAATATGCTAAACATATACAAAGAAATATTATTCAGCCTTAAAAAAGAATGAAGTTCTATCAAGTGAAATAAACCAGGCACAGAAAGACAGATACCACATAATCTCACATATATGTGGAATCTAAAAAGTCGAACTAATCTAAGTAGAGAGTAGAATAGTGATTAACAGGAGCTGGATACATGGGGTTTGGGGTGAGGTTGGTCAAAGGATACAAAATTCCAGTTTGAGAGGCAGACTATATTCCTAATCAATTGTACAATGTAGTGACCGTAGTTAATAACAGTACTGTACTTTGAAAATTGCTAAGAGAATAGATTTTAAGTGTTCTCACCACAAAAAAGGGATAAGTATGTGAGGTAGTAGATATGTTAATTAGCTCCATTGAGCCTTTCCACAATGTGTGCATAATCTAAAACATCATGTACAAGATACTACAATTTTCAGTTGTCTATTTTGAAAATAAAATAATTTGTATGAGGTCTGCAGAAACAGAAAAGTAAAGATTCAGTCATTTAACAGTATGAATCACTTTAAAGGAATCTTAGATTTTCAGAAGTGAGTCCTGAAGAACATAGACTCAGGCAACAGATATTTAGTTAAGCCATCCTCAGGTTTCTAAGAAAAAAATATCATACACATGCAAACAAAAAACAATGGTCAAGTCCTGAAATGGTATCTTTTGCTTAGGAATTTCAGTAACTGATAGATCCAGGAAATCTCACAGAGGAAAAACAGATTTCCAAATGAGTCATTTCATGGAAATGGTTCAGTGGAATGGCTACATTCCTGAGCTTGGCTTCCCAGAGGTCTCCTTGGCCAGAAATGGTGGCGCCCAGCAGAAACTTCTCAAATCATGCCAAGATTCTGGGACTGACCTGGAATGGAACCATAGAGTAGCTGGAACAGAAGCTGTTTGTTCACTTGCCAACATTTACCTCAGCATGAAACTGCCAAATAAAAAATGCCAACAAATTTTTAAGAGAATTACCCTTAGCTGCACAACAATAAGAAAAGGACTGAGTAAGAATTAAGATACATATATTTACAATGCCCTTTCCTGAGCTCAGTACACAGAATCTTGACTAACATTTGACAGCAGGAAGTATCCTTTCATCAATTTTGCATTATAATCAACCTCATGAATTAAGAATAAAATCTTAGATCATGATAAACAGTTGAGGATATTTCCCACATGGGTTCACCCATGCTGAAAAACATAAACTTTAAAAAAAAAAAAAAAAAAGAACACCAATTTGTAGGACCTAAGTCTAGAAAATATAAGGATAAATATACATCTTACTTATTAAACTGTATGTGCTTTTCAACTGAAGGCCTTGTTAAAGGAACAGTCAAGTATAATTACTTGGCTATTGGACCAAAAATAAAGTACAATTTTCTATATATATGTGTCTCAGAAAGAGGCCACTTGGGATAGTGGCCCAAAATTGGGTATATAGGAGATTTCAGTAGAGATGCTTTCATTATTGCATTGCGATAAAGATTTACAAGTTAATCAAATGCCATGAAATGTTTCCTGGATAATCTATGCAGCCAACACTGCATTGACGAGTAGGAGTTTAAATTTACAGCCTCAAAGCAGTGGAAGTTTGCTGACAGGAGCAACACAGAACATCTCAGTAGGAAAACACCCTTGAAAGCAATTATTTATTATGTTCTCAACATCCTCTTTCCCACCTGTGCCTGTAGCCTCAGGAACTGCCAGCCCTTCAGCAATGACACACAATCTATTAGCTTAAAACACTGAGGCAATTGGACAGGAGCTATCTTTGGACTAAAGTACATTATCTGTCTGCTGTGCACCTCTTAATTCATGCCTTATTATGCCCACATACCCTGCAGCCCCCTTTTAAGCATGTTTGCCTATGCATGTAATGGGAGTGAGTGAACAAGGCTTGGTTTGGGAATTCTCCCAAACAGCTTCATTGGTGATCTTAACCAGTACTATCCAACTCAACCCCTAAATGTGACTAGACCACAAAGAAAGCAGTATGTCCCTGGTAGTCTAATTACATTGTTATTTAAGCACATTCTGTTCTTTTTCATATTTTGTTTTTATCTTTTACCATTATTAAACTTCATAGTGTAACACCATATCTGATATTTTAAATTCTATATATACACAAAAAAAACGAAAGTTGAAGGAGGAGGTCAGACACATAAAAGTGTGATATCTCCAGTCAGAGCCAAATTCCTAAAGGGTTAGCCCATTAAACAGCCAAGAAAAATAAGACACAATCAGTGCTAACTTCATTTTCAAAAGTTCCCACGTGTAGGTTTTATAAGTGCCTGGAGGGATGAGTTAGCCTCAATTGTGTCTTGTTTAAGTTGGCCGCATAAAGGGCTAACCCTTTTCTAACTTGGCTCTAGTTGTAGATATCACACCTCTAAAGTCTGAACTTGATTCTTAACTTGGCTTTTTCAGTGAACATTAAACGTTTCTGATTTGGTATCACTCTAAAAGAATTTGTAAGTGGGTTCTTTGCACTATGTCTGGACGGATTGGGGTCAGGTGTGATTGGTGGGTTTCCACTATTAAATTATTCCAAGCTCGCTCATCCCCACCTAATGGCTACACCCTCTGAGTTCATCATCTGAGTGGGAGGCCAAACTATCCTGAGATCAGGTACTGGGGAACTTA
This sequence comes from Mandrillus leucophaeus, assembly GCF_000951045.1. Lineage (NCBI taxonomy): Eukaryota > Metazoa > Chordata > Mammalia > Primates > Cercopithecidae > Mandrillus > Mandrillus leucophaeus. The sequence goes on along the minus strand of NW_012101754.1, from coordinate 2,407,827 downwards.
GATATACACATTGCAATTGCAATAAAACAAAATTGATATCTTGCTTTGTTGAATAAATGTGTTGTCTTTGCCAAGAGCTTCTGATTGACACTTCTAACTTGAGAAAAAAATAAAGAGAAATTGTCTAATCTAGTAGATAGAATGCAGAAATTAAGTCATTATTTCTATTTCTCCATTTGTTCAATAGATAGACTACAATTTATTACAGAATTATCTAGTTTATGATTTAGCATGAAGAAATACGATTGGAATAAATCTCTAAACTCCCTCATATAAATTAACTGCATTCATTTCCCCCTAATGCACACACACAAAAAAAGAATTAAATCCTGTAGAGATTCATAAGACACAAGATAATCTAAATTGTTATAGGAAAGAAGAAAATTTGTATAAAGATTCATAAAATGGAGTAAGCAACGAGTAGATGAACTACGAGTCTTAGAGTCAGAAAACTGCATCTGTACACTGAGTTATGAGTTTTATAACCAGTAGTAAGTCACTTAACCTCAATGAACCTCCATTTTCTTGTGTATTAAATAGAAATTATAATAATTTCTATCTCACTGAGAAAATCACACGAGACTACGAACATGAAAGTGCCCTGTAGAGTATAAATTCCAATAACGTATTTCACAAATACTATAAAAGAATTAGAGAATGATTAAGTGTTGAATTACAGTGTGACTATAACTGCGAGAGTTCAGAGAAAGGATAGTCCTATGAGTTGGTGATTAGAAAGTGTGCTTTGGAACAGGTGCGATTTGAGGTGGACTTCAAAGGATATGTTCAATTTGAGAATACAAGGAAAGAAGAAAGTCCTCTGAATAAGAGAGATAGGAAAGGAATCAGGAGAGGGAGAAGGCTGGTGAGTAGCAGAAACAGATGCATACAGAGAAAAATCACTGCATATAGAGGAGAGATACTAGTCACGAGAAAATAAGAGATAACAGTACACCAAGGAGTAACAGAAAAGGGACGGGAGTGACTGAAGGAGCCCTGTATGGACTGAACATTTATGTCCCCCCATTAAGCTGAATTCTTAGTACCCAATTCATAAGCTGAATCCTTAGTATTCAATATGATGGTATTTAAAGATGGAGTCTTAGGGAGATAATTAGGGTTAGATAAAGTCATGAGGGTGGGGCTCTGGTCCAATGGGATTAGTACTATTTTAATAAGAGACACCAGTGAGAATGCACTTTCTGTCTCTTTCTCTCTCTCTCTCATTACAGGTACACAAAAAAGAGGTCATGTGAGCACACAGTAAGATGGTGGCCACCTACAATCCCGAAGAAGAGGCCTCAGAATGAAAACAACTCCGCCAGCACCTTGATCTTGTACTTGTCAGCCTCCAGAACTGTAAGAAATAAATTTCTGTTGTTGAAGTCATCCAGTCTATGGAATTTTGTTATGGCAGCTGGAGCTAAGACAAGTCCCAGGTATGGAAAGCCTCAAAAGTCAGACAGAGGGATTGGGCTAATGCGTGGACTATAGGCTCCTGGAAAGGGTGACAAAAGGAAAGGGGTATCTTTGGAATAGTATTGCAGTAATGGTGTGCAGCGTGAAATGAAAAGAAATGAGGTTGAAGGCAGAGAAGCAAGTCAGGAAGCTGTTTCTAAAATCCATATATTGTGTGATGAAGTAATGATTGGAAACAGCGAAGTGACTGGAGAGGGGAGGGTGAACCTAATGGACATTTGTAAGACACAACAGTATCCAGTGATTGCGAGTAAAAAAGAAGAAAAAGTCATCCTGACTGCTAATTAGGCTCTGGTCTCATTTGCCTATTTTTAAAAAATGGATGAAGGGCTTGGGGTAAGCAGGTTGAATTGCTCAAAACAGGAAACTCAAAAACTATTATTATAATCATCGTCCTCATTATTAATATAAAGTGCTTAGTCATTACTTGTGGGTTGGCAAATCAAAGGCTTGGAAATGAGAAGAACTATGTTCAGTTTTTGGCTTAATTCCAAGTCATATCTCTAACCTCAAAGTTTCCAAGGAAGCTGATTCCACATCTAGCAAAATAGGAATACGTGGCCAAACACAATCTTATTTCTCTCGTAAGTTTATTTGTGAGATAGTGAAACAGCATTTGTGAATAGTTGGAGCCCTACAAAAATATTGCCGTGCAAATATAAAAATGACTCTGCCCAATAACTGTTATTAATAATTATTCATGGCCAGTGGAACAACTAACCTTCAGAAAAATTTTTTGATGAGGAGCGTCAGAAATTAGGACTCAGCCTTTCATTACTGGGCATACATTAGTTATTCAAAGAATACACTGAAAATGTAGATATTTAAATTTAAATTTAAACATTTAAGATTTTTCTGCTTAATTAAATCATCTTAGTAGATATTATCTCAATATCTAAAGGAACTTCTTTCCTTCTAGAGTCTGTTTATATATATGGAGATAAAAATACACAAGACATGTGGGCAGAAACATATATTATATGCATCAGACCACAGAAATTAGGTTAGGCAGTTCTTTGTTACCACAAGTGGTTTGATGAACTGTTTCTGTGTGTGTGTGTGTGTGTGTGTATGTGTGTTTTCATGTGTTGTGTATAAATCGATCTGGTGTAATTCTCTTATTTGACAGATTCAACCACTGCAACCCAAATTTATATACTCACATTTCACCAAAGAAAAGAACTGAGGTAGAGAGTTAAAGTAATTTAGCAAGGTCATCAATGGGGCAAGTGGCAGAGCTCAGACTTACATGTGTGTCTGAAATTCCAAACCTGTCCTTTTTAATGCCAAAGCCCATGATCTTTACATCATGTCATGCTACCTGCCTGTCCTCTGTCCAAATGCAACGTTAGGAACACAGAGTCATTTTAGCAGAGCTGGGTGAGGCCACCCTGGTCTTCAAAATACCTAACACACTTAAGGATAATCCACTCTCCAAGAGGACCTGTTGATTTGGGGAAGAGCCAAACTCATCCCTAACCACATCTTCTCAGATCAGATTTTTCATGCAGTTACTGAGTTGAGCTCAAAATCAAATCTGAAAATGAAGCCCAGAGACAACGCATCACCCCTGTTTCTTTCCACCTGTCCTTCCTACCTGACTTTCCTCAGAAGGTGAGACTGGAAGATAAGGAAGGCTTGCCTTCCAGGTCCTCTGACCTCTGCTACTTCCCCTCCTAAGTTACCGAGAGCTCTTCCTGCAGCCATTGGTTCACCTGGACCCCTGTAGCGTCCCATGCATGCAGCCGCCCACTTCACCCAAATTCAGAGCCTGGGTTTCTGACATCGCGCTTCTCAAGTTTCAGGTGTGATGATCTAATTGTTGCAAAGACAAGATTTACCAAAGTGTGCTCTTCTTAACTCACAAATAAAACACTTTTCATATTCAAGTAAGTTTTGAAAACTGTTGACTATATTCTTTTCTTGGAAATTCACTTTACACATAATAAAGCCTTTGGGAAATTTCTAGTTAAAAGAAGAAGAAAGAGATGGAGAAGAAGAGCGAGAAGGAAAGGAAGAAAGAGCTACAGGGAGGGAGAGCAAGAGAAAGAGGAGGAGGATGGGGGAAAGGAAGAGAAAGAGGAGGAAGAGGAAAAAAGAGAAGAGGAGGAGAAGAGGCAGGGAAAGAATCCTTTGTTTCTATTTAACCCAGGGTTTGCCAAGCTTGTCTGGCCACAGACCCCCTTTGTTTACTTAATATGTCTCAGAAATAATATTCTGTAAAATGCATTTTAGAAAAATTCGCATTAAGGTCTTTATGCCTGTAATTGGATTAATGTGCTGCTCATCCTTGCTAATGTACTTGTAATTTAACTTGAACTTCCCAGAAATATACCTTAACCCAAGGGAACAATCCCTGGAGGGAGAATCTTACACAAATGGCAATCCCTTGAAGGAGGTGAATAGCAGAGTTTTTCCTGCCCCACGCAATGTCATAAGGAAATGCAGTCCGCCTGGCACAGATGCCGCCAGCCCCTCCATGCCTGCTCCTACTGTGAACACCTACCGGGGACCCAGGAGTCTCCGTGGCAGGGCTTTTTTCAAAATCACATTTTTATACATAAAAGCATATGGATATAAAATCCCTGAGGAGAAAACTGAAATGATACGGTTTTATCACCCAATTTTTTTTCCGCAGCATTTATTGAAAAAGGCATTATCACATGGAATCCCTTTGAATTGCATTTTGATTTTGTAATTTTATTTATTCATGGTTTTCTGATGTCAAGGTGTTGTGGGAGCTTAAAATTCTATTTTAGATCCACTTAATTGTGTTTGAAAAGATCTATGAAAACAGTTCCTGCCGTGTGACTTGTCAGTGTTATCCGTGCCCTGGGTAATGACTCCAGCAGCTTCCTGCAGGGGTCCTGCCAACAGTCTGCGTTTTTTCTCACCATCACAGTCCTCTCCACAACTAGCTCAAACCAAGCCTCATAAACCCGACTGACACACCTCACAAAGACCCATCTCCCCTCATCTACGCTCAGCTCACCCTATTGAAAGGATATTGCTCCAATGGTTAATGATATTGCTCCAATGGTTAATCAATGCTGGATTAACCAGAGCCTCTCTTAGCCTATACTTTTGCTTCTCCTTCTCCTAAATTTGTCATCCTCCTCGTTAGCCTCTCCAATGTTCCCTCTCCTATTGCATCTACTACAGCAGCATCAGCAGATGAGCCAAAAAATAAATAGAGACAAAATTCCTTCTAAAGCAGCCTCATTTGCAATGGCAATGGGAGGGAAAATGGACAATAGCCCAGTGAGGATTCCACAAGCTCGTAATTGTGTCTATTTGCTTCCTTCTCAGTCATCTAACATTCATTCATTTGTCGAAAAGAAAAATTGAGGGCCTGCTTTGCTTATAACAAGGTATGATGGGTAATTTTCTGTGTCAACATGACTAGGCTAAGGGATGCCGGGGCAGCTGGTAAAACATGATGTCTGGGTGTGTCTGTGAGGGTGTTTCCGGAAGAGATTAGCATTTGAATCAGTAGACTAAGGAAGATCCACTCTCACCCATGTGGGTTGGCACCATCCAATCTGTTGAGGGCCTGAATAGATGAAAAATGTGGAAAAGGGTCAAATTAACTCTCTGAGCTGGGACATCCATCTTCTCCTTCCCTCAGACATCACTACTCCTGGTTCTTGGGCCTTGGGACTCAGACTGGGACTTTCACCATCAGGCCCCCTGGTTCTCATGTCTTCACACTCAGACTTCAGACAGACTAAATTACACCACCAGATTTTCTGGTTCTCCACCTGGCAGGTGGCAGATGATGGGACTTCCTGGTCTCCATAATCATGTGACCCAATTCTCACAATACATTTCTTCATATATATATATATATATCTCCTATTGACTCTGTTTCTCTGAAGAATTCACATTATCACACAAAGAGATATGAGAATCACAATCTGTAGTTATTTTTCACCCAGACTTTCAATGTAGTTGGGTACAAAACCTTATCACACACACACACACAAAAAAAGTATAATGACACAGTGGCAAAACAACAGTGCCTGTGGCATATTGCTTGGATTTTATAGAATGCATTCACTTTTCTAAAAAGCATTCTGTAACTCCTACTATGTGCCAGGTAAACATGCTTGCGGCTAGCGGTGAATGAATGAAAGAAGATCCCTTGCTTTCAAGGAGCCCACTTATTGTCTAGCAAGGGAGAGGGAAAAATGAATAAGCCCCTACAGGGTAGTGAGATAAATGTTTTAAAAGGAGTGTTTCAAAAGTGCTGTAGAAGAACAGAAATTCCAGCCATGTGGGGGTCTAGAAAAGCTTCCCCAGGAAAGACATCCTGAAGTGAATTTTGAAGTGGAGAAAAAGTCTGATATGGCCATAAAAGGGATAAGAGCATTTAAGTGAGGAAAAGCAGGAAGAATGTGAAAAGGTTCATAGGCGAGAGACAATGTGCCGAGTTTGGAGCACTGAGGCTCATTTGCTGTGGGTGGAGCATGTGTTGCACATGAAGGTGTCAGGAAACAATGATAGGAGAGGAGGTGCCAGTCCAACCGTGGGGGGTCTAATATGTCCTACCAAGAAATATGGATTTTATCCTTAGGTAAAGCAGAGTCGACATCGCCTTTTGGACAAAGAAATCATGTAATGTAATTTGAATATTACAAAAATCACTGAGCCAGAAATACAGAATGAATTTAGGCAAGAGCTAGTCCAGGAGCAGAGGGAATCTGAACCAACACCGAAATGGTGAGAAATCAAGGCTGATTTCCAAATGTCTGGCTTCAGAGAGTGAGGCAGTGAGGAGTCCATTTACTAAAATATGTTTGAGGAGGACTGAGTTTATTGCTTGAGTTTGAGCTGAACAGATTTAGGTTTTCTATAGTGGAAGTGTCCATTAGGTACGAGTGTAGGCTAGACATAAACGTGAGTACTTTCTGTATGTATGGTGGCAGCGGAAGCCGTGGAAACACTAAGTTTTCCAAATGCTGTGAGATTCTCCAAAGGAAATCCCACAGAGGGAGGGGAGCAGAAAGGTGCTAGATCTCTAGGCAACTCCAACATCCACTGGGCAGATAGAAGAGGAATACAGCAGCTGTTAAGAAGCCATCCAGAAAAAAAGCTAGAGAATCAAGGTAAAAATGGTGTCGTGGAAGTGACCCATCCCATTGTGAGCCTTAGGAAAAGGAAGGGATTCTTCCCTCTGTGTAGGAACTGAGGCCTTCGATTTTTGCAGGCCTTGCTGAGGGACAAGGGCATAACATCAGAGATCCACCGCTACCTTTTTTATGTCCTGACTGTTGATATATTCTTTGCTCTGCTTTTTTGCTGGTTGGGTAGCAAACCGATGTGAAAGCAATCTGATTCATCTCCCTAATCTATCTTCAAACTGAAGAAGACTTCTGTGATCTTTCTGGCCTACTTAATTACTACCTCTTGTTTACCAGTAAGGAAAAGGAGGCTCAGAGAGGCTGAGACTTGCCCCCTCACATAGGTAATAAGAATTAGCACCACTATTAAACTCTCACCTGGCTTCAAATTGAATCATTTTCCACTATATTCTACTGGTTCTAATAACATTCCTCATTTGCACCCTTTTTTAAAAATAGTTTCAAATTCTTTCTTCCAAATTGATCCAAATTAAAACTGGAGACGGTTTTTGAAATTTGACCTTGCAGCCCTCACATAAATGGGAACCTCATTGCACACTCTGGAAAGCAGCCTATGAAAAATCCAGCTCAGTAAAGATTTTTAGTTATTCTTGCTGTGTAAATGCTGTGTTTCTGTCCTATTTTCCCTTCTTCTATTTGAAAAAGACTAAAAAGAAAGAATAGACGAATGAATGAATGACTGAAAACTTCAAATTTCAATCATGCCTTAGAATAGCATTGATCAAAAATATTAATCACATTTTATTTGAAAGTAACCTGAGGGAGAAAAATAAGTCCAAGTGAACATACATAAATATTCTATAAATAATATGCAAATAGAATTGTTATGACCATATAATATATCCAGGAAAAAGTCCCAAGAAAACCATAAAAGACAATTAGTCTCAAGATCAGTGTCCTATTTTGTGAGTCTGACCACTATGTAATCTTGAGTAAAATATACTGTGAGAATGGGGTGCTGTGTAAGATGGGGCCAGATTAAAGAGGCTATTTTTGTTTAATCTAGGAGAATATTTTTTAAAGCCTCAGAATGTATCCCCAGCGATTGAAATTATTATGCTGCAAAAAGGAAAGAAATTGGGTCAAAACTCATTATCAAGCGGCATTTCCACAAGCAGCAGGGGAATATGCTGTTTCCTATCAGACATTACATCCAGAGTCTGGGTAGGTTTCTTTCCTGAATCTGAGCCTAAAAAACTACTTCATTTCCTCACCTTTCCCAGCATTTATAAGTATCCAAGTTTCAACTGTGGTCATGAGTAGTAGACAAACTACTCCAATTCCCTGTACTGTAAAACTTATTTTAAAAAGCAACCTGTAAATTCAACAGCTTGCTTCAGTTTCTTCCGTCAACCAATAATGGCCAACTATCTCCATCCTTAGGAACAGAGAAAAACTATTACAGCCAAAAATTACTTTCTTTTTTTAACTAGAATAAATTATTTTTGGCACAATTTTGCATCCATTTCTTCCCCTCTGGAGGAGTTTTGGAATTTAGGGCTCTAGACTTGAATTATCAACTTTGGATTTTGCTTTAGGGCCATGGTTCTAAGTGACTGAGAGCATTAATTGTGGTGTTCTTTGTTCCACTGCCACCTTTCTTCAGAAAGCTCCAATCAATCCTGTTTGGTGTTTCATCTCTTGAATTCTCACAGAAGCCCTAGAAAGTAGAACTAGCACTATGATTAATCTACTTTTTAAAATATGAAAATGTTTCTATTGTGTGCATAATTCTATGTAGTGAAGTAAGATGCCTACTTATTTATTTATCATTTTGCTATCCAATGAGAGTCATAGTTTACTTCTGATATTCAAGCTCTATGAGGGCAGATACTTTGTATTGTTTACTAGATGAATGAATAAATGGATAAATGAATGAATAAATAGTTATATACCATAATATTAGTATATCTTATTCTTCCATTTACTTCTGACAAAGGTGGGTGAATGAAAAATGGATGATAGATGCACAGATGAATAGATGGATAGAGAAGTAAGTGGATAGAGGATATTTGAATGGAAAGAAGGATAGGTGGGTGAGTGGTGGATGAAAAAAGGAATAGATGCATGGATAGCTCAGTGTATGGATAAATGGATGAATGGTACTCATAATTCTGACCAAAGATGTCATTTTACGCCATGGGTGAGTCCATAAGAATCTCAAGTGACATCCACTAGGAGCTGAAACAAATAGAAAATCCACAGAGACAAAAGGAAGAACTAAGTTGGATTAGAAATGAGTAGTTTTGCTGGGGGGAAAAAAAACTTCAGGCAAATAAGACATACTTGGGTCACCAAGTTTGGGATTAAATCAAATGCAGGGTTCTGTATTGCTCTAGTTCTACAAAGACTCCCTCAGAGTTTGCTGCAGGATAATGAAGAGGAAACCAAGAGACAAGCCAAGGGCATTGGCTCCAACCATCCTTCCATCCCCCAGTTGAACTAGAACAGCTCCACTGGTATCGCTTTTACATATTGTGGATTCTTATAAGATTTTACTTAAAAGGACATTCCCACTTTGACAAAAAGTAAATTAAAATGATGAATAAATGAATGAATGAAAACTTCAGCAAATTTTAGGAGACCTTAGAATAACACTGATCAATAGTATTGGTCACCATTTAACTTCAAAGTAACCTGAAAAAAGTCAACCCAGGTGAACATGTACTAATGTTCTACACACAACGTGCAAATAGAATTACCATGCCATTGCCAGGTAACATATTCATAAAATGGAAATAATTGTTAAAGCATCCTCTAAACTAGGAGTAATAATGTCCTGCTTATTTTACAGGATTGTCCTAAGGCAAACGATCTACTGTAAGAGAGAAAGGCCTTGAAACTCACAAAGAGCTTCATAAGTATATGGCATTATCAAAATTATAAGAAATAAATAAAGATTTGAGATTTAAGAAAAAGCTAATTTGTCTTAATTCTGCATTTTCTTTTGCCTTTTTTCCTTTCTCATTCATCCTCTCAGCCCTAGATCTTTCCAGACTCCATTTTTTACAAAAACATTATCTTGGTAATATATTTTTTTTATTATACTTTACATTCTAGGGTACATGTGCACAACGTGCAGGTTTGTTACATATGTATACATGTGCCATGCTGGTGTGCTGCACCCATCAACTCGTCATTTACATTAGTTATATTTCCTAATGTTATCCCTCCTCACTCCCCCCACCCCACAACAGGCCCCGGTGTGTGATGTTCCCCTTCCTGTGTCCAAGCGTTCTCATTGTTCAATTCCTACCTATGAGTGAGAACATGCAGTGTTTGGTTTTCTGTTCTTGCGATAGTTTGCTGAGAATGATGGTTTCCAGCTGCATCCATGTCCCTACAAAGGACATGAACTCATCCTTTTTTATGACTGCATAGTATTCCATGGTGTATATGTGCCACATTTTCTTAATCCAGTCTGTCATTGATGAACATTTGGGTTGGTTCCGTATCTTGGTAATATTTCACCCTTCCTTCTTTTCATCCCTTTTACTTCTAAGAGAAATAGATATAATAATAAATATAAAACTAATAAATATAAAAACATGATTAGAAGAATATGGCTGCAAGTATGAGGGTTGGGGAACACAAAACAGCATCAAAAAGGATTTTGATTTTGATTTCCAAGGCCAATCTGTTGGGCAGAGCGAGGTGAGGGGAGTCCCTAAAAATATCTTATGTCTCAACTACCTGGGTCATCTCGGGGTTCTTAAGATCCTTGGGAAAAAGCTACTGGATCTTTGCCATACAAGGCTCACCTTCAGTCAGAGTTGAACCAGGATTCCAACAGCCTCAGCCTGCACAAAAGCAATTTGAGTCCTCTGGGCAACTAAGAGCCAATTATTTTCTAAAGTATATTTCAGACCAGCAATTTTGAGATATGTTTTCAATATTGCAATATTGTCTTGGTTATCTATTGCTATGTAACAAATCACCCCCATACCTAGTATCTCCAAACAACAGTTATCATTTACTACCTCTCACAATTCAGTGGTCAGACAAGGAGTCTTCTGATGGCCTCTCTTAGAGTCTTTCATGAGATTGTAATCAAGTGTTGCCTGGGCCTGGAGTCATCTGCAAGCTCAACTGGGAAGGTGAGAGACAGCCCCACTCTTGTCCCTCATAGTCTCAGTGCTGACCACAGGGTTTCTTGAGGAAGATGGCTAACCTTCTTACATAGCGGCTTGGGGGTCCCAAAAAGGGACTATTTCAAGAGGAAGGATGTAGAAGCTGCAGGTTTCTTAAAAGCTAGGAACAGAGCTGGCACAGGATTACTCCTGTTGCATTCCATGGGTAACATGAGCCACAGACCAGCCCAGAGGTAATGTGGAAGGAGGCTACACAAAGATTTGAACACCCTAAGACATAGCTCATTAGGGGGCACCTTTGGAGACATCATACAGGATTATTGTGAAAAGTGCTCCCATTAATCAGAAACATTAAGAGAGATAGGGATTTTAACATCACATACGTTATCATTCCTTATAGTAATAGGGATCAGAATTATCTGTCCAGAGGGTATGGTTCCATTGATATGCCTTAGGTACCTACCATATACATAGTGGCTATGGTGACAGAAGATTAGGTTTTAGATGCATCTCTGTATATAGATTATAACAGTATACACTGTGACTACAAAGATGTAATCTCAAGCTGGTGTACCAACCTTGGAATGTAACTGGTTGCTGAGAAATGAAAATGAAAACATGTGTGTGTGTGTGATCTAATGCCATTAATGAACATATAAATTAATTCCCTTCTTTCATTTGATTCCAGGCATTTTACTTACCTTAGATCATCTGAGTTCCTCAATAATTCCTGTGCCACCATGTAAGAAGTTACATGTGTTTGTGACTCCCGGACAACTACAGTGATATGCCCCATCCTTGATTATCTTATTATTTTCACTTGAGGTCACCCAATCCGAAATTGGCAAAGGATGCAAAGTGCTCTAAATAGTATTCTTATCAAAAAGAATATAAAGAAAGAATAAAATTAAGGAAGCTCATTTGATAAGAATCACTGATAAAATTATAACTATGGAGCTTCACATAATAACAGCTGAAACATCCTCTAACATAAAAAACTTCAGAGAGTAGTCATAGACTTAAGCTCCTGCCCTCCATCCACAGCTGTGCCCTAATGTTATCCTGCTTTCTTGGTTGTGATACTGTAATCATACATTAAAGCCTGTGACAAGACACTGAATTCTTAATATATCTCAGAAGTTGAGAAAAACTAGTTATTATGAAGACTCCCTCATTAACAACAGCATCCTTAACATCCTTAACAACCACAATGAATGAAACAATGAATGAGGAAAGTCATAATCTGGGTAAAATAACCCGTACTGTTTATACCACATGTTATTTGTTACATTTTAACCTACAAGTCCAGTTGTCATTTAAACCACTTAATGGATAATTTAGCATATTATGACTTGCCACAACTTAGCGTTTTGTAAAGCCATTTACTGTCCTTTGTTCTTCTATGACATTGCTGATGGCATTTCATCAAAATATTGCTTATAGCAAACCCAAAAAGTATAGCCAGATCACTTTTTAAGAATGTTATATTCAAGATTATAATTTTTGAAAAGACAGAATTTGTTAAAGAGAAGAAAGAAAAGAAAAAGTATATATTTTTTTCTTTACTGCCGTTTTGAGGTGACATCTACAAGAACAACTTTAAAATGACTGCTGAGGAGTCATGTGGTCCATCCTTCATTTCTTCCACAATCACTTGAGTGCGTGCTCTGTGTCAGGCACCATGACAGATGGCTCCTTGGCTCCTGCTTTCAAATATTTTATAACCTACTCAGGAGACAGACAGACAGGCAATAAAATATATCATGGTCGATGCCACGGTGAGATTAACAAGTGTAATGGAGGCATAAAAGAAGATACCTCAGTCTACTCCAGGAGGTTAAAATGCAATTAATAGAAGTCATGCTTGAAATAACATTGAAGGATGAGTAGTTTTCTATTCTCATTAGCAGGGAAAAAGCATGTTGAAGAGAATGGTATGTGCACATGGACAAAAGTACAGACATGGAGAAATGCTTGTGTGTTTAGGGACAACAAAGACTTAAGTGCTGAAGGAGAGAAAAGTACAAGTGGCCAAAGATGAAGAGAGACACAGGGGCAGGGCCAGATGATGAAGATCCTTGTTTTCCTTGCAGAGGAATTTGGACTTGATTCTGTAGGCTAAGGAATTGCAAGCAGAGGTGCATTGTTACCATATTTGCTTGTGAGGAACTGACAGGCAAGTCTAACAAAAATTGCCCCTAAATCATCAGAGCCTGCAGACATGGTTTTTCTCCACAGAGATGCCTGTTACCCATAACTTCAATAGCCACATTGTCAGCACAGTCACCTTAACTGAAAACACTGGGCCAAACAACTTGAGGAAAAATCTATCCCAGTATTACTCTAATATTATTAGCACTGGACATCTGTAGGGTATACAAAAGAATAAAGGAAATATTTTTGTTTGAGCAATTATGAAACAATCGAAGTTTCTGGGATACACATTGCACATAGATGTGGTTTATCTTTCTATTGTGCCAGTTTTGCTCAAAATTGATGACATAAATAAGCATGTAGATATTTTTCAAAATGGATGAGGTATTTTAAGATTTTTTTTTAAACGCGACTTCTCAACATTGCATTTTAACCTGCAATTCAAACTTTTCTTCCAAGTACTCACCCTTCGCCCACTGAAAACAAAGTCATTCTTCTGTACAGTTATGAGTAAGTCAATGGAAATGTCTGACAATTAGTGCCCCCATAAATTATTGTGGAGAAGGATAATCCCCTTATGAAGAAACATGGTCCAGGGGTACATACATATTTTGTAATTTGCTATAATTCAACGTTAGACCGTATATAAGTTAACACCAAACGTTTAAAGGCAGAAATGGTAGCACACTGGATTTTCTCCTCTGCTGCGTAGCCTCTTTCAACAGCCCTGTGTATTTCACAAGGTTATTTTAAGGATTAAATGAGGAAATGAAAGCACTTTGTAAACTGTAAAGTGCTAACCTGATGTAATGTTTCATTAACGAATGAATTTACAAATGACTAGGACAAGGTGCCTTTTGAACAACTGTTTTCGTTCTTCCATTAATTAGAAAAGGTCTAGCGTGGTCTACCAAGCAAAAGCAAGGGCTGTGGCACTCCCTGATGTCATGGCACAGATATACAGATTCCAATAGTCTACATCAGACAGTAGCAATCAGGCTGTGCGTACAGACCCATCTGGTTCTCATATTGTCTGAACGAGGTGGTGAAGTGGAGGATTTTTACTTCACTGAATCTGAACAAATCCTCTTGAGCTTTCGCCAAATGATTAAAGATGGTGCAAACTGTCTTCAGCCTGGTCCCCATTCTTTGATGTCCTCTGTCAGCAAACCATAAAGCATCACCTAAGAAAAAAACTCATGTGGGGAGCGTCGGAACAGTAAACCCAGAGTTTGTGAGTGATTTTTCTCAATTGCCACTGGTCCATTCAACTGAGTTTTACGTGAGACATTCGGAGGTGAACCAAACATAAACCAGACCTACCCAGTTTGTAATGTTCTCAGCTGTGTGTTTGTGGGAAATATATTTCTTGGAGGCTTGCCACTTCTTTGTTGAATGCCATGGCTGGAGTTTCTGCTTAATAGTGGTGCTGGGAAGGGGGGTTGCTGGTGACAGAAATGCTAAGGCCAAACACAGAAGCCTAGCTAAGAAAAACAAACTTTCTCTCAAGGAGACGCAAAATTAGCTCCATGTGTTAAAAGAGGAAAGTTATTAAATTATTTAGCCGGGCATCTTATGTCAAATGCAAAATATTTGACTTCAATCTCCTTCTAAGACCATGGCATGTTCTTATTAATAGATGTATAGAAAAGATAGAAAAGTGGTGATAAATGATGCTTGAAGTAAGAGACACACTGACATTTTTTAAAGGATTAATCTTGGTTTTGGGGTATCTAGTGTTTTTTTAATGGGGTTATCCAAACCTAATCCAGCGATGTAAAAACATATTCTTACACTGACCCTGAAATCTATCGGATCATCATAGTACATGTGCCACAACCTAGTACACATGGAAAAAAAATGAGACTTTTCTTATTTATTTTATTTTTAGTATAATTTCCAATAAAAGATGAATCCGAGGCAGTAGCTGAGGGAGCCAATGTGGTTCTTATGAGCACGAAATATGGTTGGGACATCTAATGATGTTGAAAATGTTACTTGTATTTTAGTTATACTGCATCAAGATTGAGGTCATGAAATGCAATTGTTGGAAACAACATATCCTGCAATTTAACTAAATTTAAGATGATGCTAACCATCTGGGGATTTGTCCAAACTGAGCTCTTGCTTTGGAATGACATGTACATATGAGCAGTGCTGGGACTTGGTTTCACACAGTGGTTTCTTGACATTATTTTGGACATATGAACTAAATTGGGGATCTTTCTTAATTCATATCTCTTATTTGTACTGGTTTTCATATGTATGTTTTGTCTGGTCTTGATTAAGATGAATATTTGTGGTCATACTATGACTGCCTTAAAACCCTGCTCTTGTGTTAAGTGTAAACAGCTAGTATGACATCAGTATTCAGTTGAGGTTTTCACAAGGCTGATAGGTTGAGATTAAACTTCTCAAGAAGTGAGTGTTGGTGTTTATGTTTGGTCTAAACAAGTTGGCAGCCTAAGAGAACAAGGAGATTGATTCCTTAATCTGCATGCTCAGTAAGACCATATCTGCCTCAAAGATGCTCTTAATCAGGTTTTACTATTATTATTGTTATTGAACATAGAATGTCTAAGATTTTGAGGACGTTGTATCTTACAAAGCAGTGCGCACATATTTAATGCTTACAAAAGTTCTGTAAATGGATGTTATCTTCATGTTACAGAGAAGAATACTGGAGCTCATGGAGCTGATGTGACTTCCCTAAGAACACACAGTAAATAACAAAAGTGGGACTAAAACACAGATTTTCTCATTCCTATGTCAGGCTTTCCTTACCACACCCATCTTTCTCTTTTTATATAAGCATGTATCATTTTTCTGCAGGTTACAGAAGTACTGGAATACAGGAATGGACTTTAAAACTGAAACTTCTATGAAGGCCTTTAATTGCCTGAGGTTATTGCTGTAAAGCAGTTGCTGGCCCTGGTCTTTCTCATCACTCAGTTCACTTTTATTTTGGCTACTTGCCAGTGACAAGACCATCTTATCCCTTTCTTATCACTGTCAGAAGGCCCTGGCCTGGGCAGAGCAGAAGCAGGGGCACAGAGAGAGAAGCGTTGCTGTTTGGGGCCCATGGATTTTTACTCCATCACTTACGTTGCTTCCCACACATTTCATCCCATAGGCACTTAATATTATACATTCCTCCCTGGAAAGAAAATAAGTTGATTGATTTGCACACGTGATCATTAATCCAAAACACGAAGTCCAAATTGAACAATAATTTGCCCGCTTATCAGGTTATGATCTTTTAGACTAAAGATCATTGGCCAACATGACTCATACATTAAGAATCCCTTTAGCGCATCATGTCATAAGGAAAGGTGAAGAAAACGATGCTTCCTGTCATTTTATACACTTATCTCTGCAGGAACAGAGATAAATAAGGAGGTATAGGGAGAGCAAGAATCCACTCCCAAATTCTTCACCTAGTTCTGCCCCTTCAAGACTTTCTGCAGGTTGGTAACTTCCAAGCACTCTTCAATCAGCGTTAGCAGGAGAAGGAAGAATGAATCCCATTGGATCAGAAGCCTTCAGACCCCAGACCTTCTGAGACCCATTCACAGTGGCAGAAAAAGCCAAGTAATGTCCCTCACACAAGCTCAGACACTCTCAAGACCCAGGAATGCTACCAGTCACCTGCATCCTCTTAATATCCACCAACTGTAGCTCTAGAACTTCTTACGCAGGGAATCTCAGACAATTAAAGAACAGATACAGACAAATCAATACATGAGTACTTAGGCAATATTTCAACTTGCTCTTGACACCTGTCTTGAAGTAAACTGTCTCTACGTGACCACCTACAAATTCTATAGCATGCTCTTGACCCTACAGGAAATTAGCACACCTCACAACAGATGGGTTAGAAAATATCAACCATGGTACTAGAGAAATGCTGATCACTACACATTAATAACTGACTCCTTTGGAAAATGCGAAGTGTACTCCCTGATCAACTGTTTTGGCTGCATTTGATACAATGTTCTTTCTTCAGCGTATATCAGCACTTAGGCCTATTCATATTCTTCACCCCAAGGATTTTGGCAGGCTGTTGAACAAAGTGTCCATTTGATACTTAACAACCCTCTTATCTCAGGTTTGGTAATTCAGTTTTAAACATCTGCACTATTTCCACATTCACATTATATCTACCCATAAACCATAATGAGAAAAAAGGCTTGCCTTAGAAATTCACAAATGCACTAACCTGGAAGACAGTAGTTGCTCAATAAATAATTGTTGAGTGAAAATAAAATGTGCTTATCAGACAGGATTTAGATCCTAGGGATGATGGAAAAGAAGCATAGAAAAGCCTCTCAACCATCCCAAGTGGTATTTAGGAATCTCCCTTCTGCACGACAGAAAAGAACTGCCAAACACAGGCTGAGCTGAGACAGATGTTTCTGCAAGAACACTCAGCAGACAATGTTTGCCTTCACTTCAGAATTTCCCATTTTTGTTCTGTCTTCTCAGTAAGGCAGGTCTTTCTGGGAAATATTTATGAAATCTTTTCTTGAATCAGAGGTCTCCTTCCGTTATTTGCTTTCCTAACAGGAAGTGTACCCAAGGGAACACTCATATTTTTTTTTCTGTTGAAAGACTGGGAAAGTACATACCCTTTATTAAAAAGAAAAAAAAAATCTCATTTGGGGTGAAGGTTGAGCAGGCAGGCTGGGTGTTCCCACCGCCTCACCAAGAATTATCCTTGTTATTCTTTCCCTTTTTCTTTTTGAGCTTAAAGTGCTATGATATTATGAGAAACAACAAAAGGCTTTTACATAAATCATCTAAGTGCGAAGGTGGCAGACGTGCTGAGGAGGACAGAATTCATGGCTTTGGCTCTCTGGCTTCAACAGAGGAAGCCTTTGTTAACTTTTCAGCAAGGATCCTCCTGTAAGTCCTTGTCTTCACCAAAGCATTCTTCTCCAGAACAAAATTAATTATGTAGCACAATTTAGACTCTCAATTCGTTCCAAAACCAGAGCAAAAATCACACCCTGTGCATACCTGCATGTACTATTTACTCAAATATGTTTTACGGTATTGTCAAATGTTCCTTCTGGAACCTAGACAAAAGGTCTAGCCCAGGATGGGGTCTCAGAAGCTAGCCCTGTATGTGCAAAGAGAAAGGGAAGAAACAAATCTGGATAAGATGGCCTCAGAAAATAAGAAATTGTTCAAATAGGTCAAATCCATAAGGAAGGGATTAAGACAATATTTACAGTTTTTACTAATGCTTCCCCATGGCCTACAAAAGTGCCTGGTACGTAAGAGGGCAGACATTTGATGAATAAATGAATGACATCCAAAGTGTAGTGATACAGGAAATATCAGCAATTGTATGTGTTCAGGACACAAAATGAAAAAATTGCCTTTGTGTACCGCGCCTTCAATGAAGACTGGGGTAAAATAAATTGCCATTAGGGAATGCTTCTTCAAATACCACCCCATCCCACTCCACAATTACACAGCAAAACACAGTCTGGGTTTCTGTAAGACTTGGGAGAGATCCTCGAGGGACTCCTAATCCCATCCATGAGAAGTAGTCTTCACGTTAGACTGCCCAGGCTACATTCCTGGCAGTACAGTGCTTCCTGTACCACTTGTTCTCTTTCTCATTAAGCAAATCACCAGAGTCAAGGTAAAGGATAAGGTCATGATCCATCAGGTAAAGCAAGATAGAGTCAACAACCAGATGGGCAATTGGGTACCAAAGTCCACAGGGATGTTCTCCTCCCTCACTTTGAAGAATCCCAGAGAACATTCTGAAACTTCTGGCAGAGGCAGGCAGAGTGGATGTACTGAGAGGAGAACCAGGCACAATTTGACGCCCTGGCCCACTTTTTATCTGGGGCCTTCCCATTATGGATCTCAGGATCCTTCTAAGACACCTGTATTTCACTCAGATACTGACTGCCTTTCAGCATATTTGTAGGGTTGTGGAGTAGAGAGGAGGAGTGGGATGTAAGGCCAAAGCAGCATTCTAAGTGGAGTAGGTGCAGCTAAAATGTCATTTTGTAGTGGACGGTAGGTGTTAAAAGATGTAACCAGAGTAGACGTAGCTGGGCATGGTGGCATATGCCTGTAATCCTAGCTACTTGGGAGGCTGAGGCACGAGAATCACTTGAGCCCAGGAGGTGAAGGTTGCCATGAGTCAAGATTGCACCACTGCTCTCCAGCCTGGATGACAGAGCAAGACTCTGTCTCAATAATAATAAAATGAATAAATAAATTAAAAGATGTAATCAAAGTAGAAATTTGTCAGTACACATTCTGCATGGTTTGAAGACCATTGGTTTGTGGATGTTGGGTGGTAAGCCATAAGTGCAAGTGTTGGAGGCCTCAAAAAGTGCTCTCCAACGTCAAAAGACCAACAGAGTCTGCTGCTGGAAGCCTGGTGACCACATCTGTGGAGGTGAAAGAGCTCACTGGAGAATGGATCTACTGTGACCAATGAATCTCGCAGACAAAGTGCACCTTCTTGGTATCAGTTTCCACTAGAAGAAGAAAGAGGGGCTGAATCTTAGGCTACAAACTCAAATGAGCAAAAAATGCCACATATCTTTATTTTCTATAAATCAGTTTAGTTGTAATTGTGATTCTACCTTCTTCCCTACTGGCAGGAAACAGGATGCATTCTTGGGACCTCTACATTAATCCAGGGCTATTCCATGGTTCAGTGTCCCACACAGTGCCAGGATGTTAGAGTCCCTCGGGCCACTGGTCATCCATCATACTGGGTACAGCTGAGATGTTCCTTTCATTTCTGCAACAAGCGTCTGCAGCTTCTGTGCCTGCATGGGGCAAGGACCTATTCAGAGGTGCTTCCTGAGTTCTCTCTGGCAGGATGCACCCAGGAGCTTCTTGTCACCATTCTCAGGAGGCTGCTCAGAAGAATCAGGAACATTTCTGCTGCTCTCCTGGCCCTGTCCACCCACCAGACTTGGGGAATTTATTTTAGTTCGAGGAAAATTTCTCTCTGGTCATGTTTCTTCCCAGTCACCATGCTGCTTTCTATAAGACATTCCTTCCCCTTCAAACTTGGGCTTTCAGAAACAAAGATAAAAGAAAGAATGGGAAGTTTTACAGACAACTTCTGCTTTCCACACTGCGACAAAATTTTCCTGGGGCAAGAAGATGCAAAGGTAGACCAGTTCTATACTAAGATGTGATGAAAGAGAAAAATACAGGGAGGGAATACAGACATAAACTAATATTCAGCTATACATATACAAGGATAGGTCAGAGATAAAGCCCAGATTAGCAATATTCAACAGGTGTTTAGGACATCAGATTTCTTTATGACAGGCCCTTAAGCTGGACACAGATGGTATATAACCCAGCATCGCCAATTTGCCCTAAGATGGGGCCAGCAGAAACCCATATGGCCATAAATATCCAATCGCCTTAAGTGGGCCAAAGTAAGGGAACAGATGACAATCATTCACCTCACACTGCAGCCCCCTTCCTAGGGGCTACCCTGGAACCATGTGTGATAATTCTATGGATGACTTCTGTTACCTTCAGAAATTCATAATCATATTTTTCCAGATAAGCATCTGCTGAATCACACTCTATTAATTCCCTGTTATACAAATTACTACAAAATGGCTTTAAACCACAGAACTTTATTCTCCACAGTTCGGGAAGCTGGAAGTCTAAAATGAAGGTGTCAGCATGACCTCACTACTTGTGAAGCCTCTGGGGGAGAATCCTTCCCTACCTCTTCCAGTTTCTGGTGCTGCCAGCAACTCTTGGTTTTCATTGGTTTGTAGATGCATCACTCCCAATCTCTGTCCCCATTGTACAAGGCATTCTCCCTGTATCCCTGTCTCTATGTTCATAGTTCCCTCTGCTTATCAGGACACCTGTCTTACTAGATTTAGTGCTCACCCTAAGCCAGTATGACCTCATCTTACCTTGATTACATCTACAAAGACTGGTTTCCCAATAGGGTCATATTCACAGATTCCAGGTGGACATGAATCCTGGGGGACACTCTTCAGCCCAGCACAGAAGCCACCTCTGGAAAGGTATCCACCTGGTATGTGTGGGCTGCTTGACCATACTCACACGTTGGCAACTCAAAGCTCTAGAAAAGAAGCCTCCCTTTGTCATGAACTGTATGGTCCAGCTTGCTGCAGCTGCCCGGGGCTGCAGTTGTCTGGACACTAGAACAAGACGTAAGGGCAACTGACCCCTGATTTTAAAATCCAGAATGTCTCCTTTACCCTTGAACAGTGTGGAAACAATTCCCAACTGCAGATGGGAGGCAGAGCTACAGGACACCACAGGAACAGAGACTGCACAGTGGTGAGGTGTTAAGAAAACCCCATCTCTCTTCCCTGTCATAACCATGATGGGGAAGACTCAAAAAAGAGGACGTCACATGAGTGTCCCTGAGACCACAGAAGAAAACCAAAAGCCAATTTCCAGTTAGGGTGACCTCTGGAAGCAGGAAGCCATTCAAAAGCTAGCAAGAATGTGAGCACGAAACTCAAGATGTAAGGTACTTAAGGGAATTAGCCCCACCAGGGTCAACAGGATGACTCTGGGAATGCCTTTTTGCACCATTGCATTGGCAGGTATGAAGAAGGGAGGGCAGCTGGTAGGAGGTGTGGGATTGTACATCGTTGGAGAAGCCGAGGGCAAGAAGGGTACCCATAGCAACTCCTCGAAGTTTTTTAATGGAACGCCTTTTCCATTAAAGTTATTTTGTTCAACTAATCAGTAGAGGTTATTATGATCAACTAATCAGTATTGGGGGAGATGACATATAGATTTTGCCATACGTTTATATTTGTCAAAATATGTATATCAGCTTACCCTCCTTTATTAAGATGTGGCAAAAAGTAGGGACACTAATTTCTGGAAAACTGCCATCCTTTGCATTTAAAGTGGTACACTGGGATAAAGAAAAAGAACAATGCTGTGATTGTTTTTCAGTGCAAAATACATTTTTTCCTTCTCTGCCGCTGGCTTCTTAGTGATTGGTTCCTTCCTGCCCCACCTCCCCCTGTGAATCACGGTTCTGTTAAGACTTGAGCCTTCCATCTAACTTTAGAATTTTCCTCCTCGCCAGGAGTTAGTCTTTTGGGACCCCAAATGCAATACTAACTGATTCAACAACCTCACAGTCATGCACCAAAAAAACTGATAGAAACATATTCACTAGATGTGAAATCATGTTACAATTTAATTCTTTCCTATTTCTCTGCCATATGCTTCATGTAGTAAAGCTGGACTCAAGAGCCTCGGCACGCATAAGACAGGATTTTTGGTAAGCCAGGCAAATTGAAATATATAATAAAGAGTTTCTTCCTTATTCAATCAAGAATAATGATAAGGGTGTAGTTTTCTGCTAATGTCCAAAAGCATGACTTTATTTGAATTCTCTGTAAGTGTCCAAAAGGAAATGCTCATGCAAATGAATATTATGTATTCCTGTTAAAATTTTTCAGCATAACTTTGGGGGAAATATAAACTCCATAGATTAATCAAGTAGCATTTATCAATATAGCAACAAATATTTATTATGTATTTTTGTGCCCTAAGCACAAAATGCATAATACATTACTATGCCTGTTTATGAAACGAGACTTGTAAAAATTATACGACCATGTCCAAACCCACAAGAAGTAATTTTTTTAAATTGCATTAAATGGTAACTAGCATGAAGGCAATGGAAGAAATCACAAAAGAAAGAGATAGATGGATTTTACTGCATGAAAATGTAAGCCCTCTGTTTCTCAAGATATAAGCCAATTTATAGGGCTTATATTTATATAATTACATAATTATATGTATATATGATAATTATATAAATATAAGATATACAAATATAAGCCAAAGTACAAATATATATGTATACAAACCAAAGATTATGTCTCTGATACATGATGAAGTTGTATAATATAATAAGACACTGAGAATCCAGTACGTAAATTGCTCACAAACATGACGTTCACAAATGAGGACGTAGAATAGTTTATAAATACTTGAAAAAATTAACCTCAGTAGTAAATCACAGAAATGAAAATTAAAACAACCACGACAACAAAAAACAACTTACCAATTTAGCCAAGACATATTTAATGATAACTGAGAAGATACAGTCTATTTTTGTATGAATCTTTGAAGTAAAGAAAAATAATAAATTACCCCTTTACCCTCCAAGTACAACAAAATGAAAGGGAAAATCCACATCAATAAATAACAGAAGAGAGAATCTCTGAGGAAAAATAAGTTCTTAATTAATAGAGTTAGAGAACTGCAGATTTGAATGAAGGCAGATTATAGTCTGGGGATCTGTTCCATCTCCTGAGAAATTAGGGAACAATTTTGGCTATGGGGAGCTAGAAAAAACATAGGGGACATGGAATAGGTTTTGTGTTATATTTAATAAGATTTTCAACTACATCCTTACAGCTGACATAATTGTAAGTTTCAAATGTATATTAGCCATCAATATGGGCTATGATTATCATGCCAAAATTGCTGTAAGCAGTTTGGCAGAGACCCACTACTAGGAGGTTTGGGCACCCAGCTCTCTGCTGATGTGACTTAACCTGGTGGATTTTAGCATATCAGAAGGAATTGATGGACTGCATATTCTTCAAAAATCCCCCCAACTGAGTTTCTAAAAAAACGCCAAGTGCAGTGGCTCACACCTCTAATCACAGCACTTTGGGAGGCCAAGGCGGGAGGATCACTTGACCTCAGGAGTTCGAGACCAGTCTGGGCAATATAATAAGACCTCATGTCTACTAAAAATCAAAAACATCATCTAGGTGGGGTGGTGTGTACCTGTAGTCCCAGCTACTCAGGAGACTGAGGCAGGAGGATTGCTGGAGCCCAGAAGGTCAAGGCTGCAGTGAGCTGTGATCAGGCCACTGCACTCCAGCCTGGGAGAAAGAATAAGACCCTACTTAAAAAAAAAAAAAAATTACATGACAACTGTATTAAGATAGTCTGTGTTGTTCATTAGACATAAACCTATGTGCCTTAACAATCATGCTGGGGGTAAAACTGATAGCTCTTCTGGAAACTGTGGAGCTTATTGAATATTCATGCTTGACAGGAAAGCATGGCTTCCCACTAAGAAGATAAGGCCAGGCATAACTGTAGGTAAAACTAAGAGTCTCCTTAAAGTAGTGTGAATCGTAAAAACAAATGAACATCCAAGAACCCAGAGTTCTACTCCTCTACTTATGTTCACAAAAGCCTAGTAAACTTTTAAAGTGGATGTAAATATAACTTAACTTGCTCAAAGAAAATGTCAACGATGCACACATAGGACACCTTCATTAGAAGTAATACTATGCACCGTCCTAAAGAAGCTATGATATGGTTTGGCACTGTGTCCCCACCCAAATCTCATGTTGAACCGTAATTCCCAATGTTGAAGAAGGGCCCTGGTGGGAGGTGATTGAATAATGGAGGCAGATTCCCCCTTGCTGTTCTCATGATAGTGAGTTCTCATGAGATCTGCTTGTTAGAAAGTATGTAGCACTTCTCCCTTTGCTCTCACTCTTTCTCCTGCCAGGCATGTAAAGATGTGCCTGCTTCCCCTTCACCTTCCACCATGATTGTAATTTTCCTGAGGCCTCTCCAGAAGCAGAAGCCTATAAAACCCACAGAAACGTAAGTGAATTAAACCTCTTTTCTTTATAAATTACAGAGTCTCGGGTTGTTATTTACAACAATGTAAGAATGGACTAATATAGAAAATTGGTACCAGAGAAGTGGGACATTACTATAAAAACACCTTAAAATGTGGAAGCAGCTTTGTAACTGGGTAGTGGGCAGAGGTTGAAACAATTTGGAGGCATCAGAAGAAGATAGGAAGATGAGGGAAGATTTGGAACTTTTTAGAGACTTGTCGAATGGTTGTAATCGAAACACTGATAGTGACATGGACAGTAAAGTCCAACTGAATGTGCTCTCAGATGGAGATAAGAAATTTATTGGGAACTGGAGTAAAGGTCACTCTATACTTTAGCAGAGAGACTGGTGGCATTGTGCCTCTGCTCTAGAGATCTATGAAACTTTTAATGTAAGAGAAGATTTAAGATATCTCATAGAAGAAATTTCTGCTCTAGAGATCTATGGAACTTTGAATGTCAGAAAAAATTTAAGATATCTGGTAGAAGAAATTTCTAAGCAGCAAAGCATTCAAGAGCTAGTCTGGTTGCTTCTAACAGTGTACACTCATATGTGTTCACAAAGAGATGGTCTGAAATTGGAACTCATATTTAAAAGAGAAGCAGAGCATTAAAGTTCAAACAATTTATGGCCTGACCACGTAGTAGAAAAGAAAAACCCATTTTCTGCGGAAGAATTCAAGCCTGCTGCAAAAATTTGCACAAATAAAGAGGAGCTAAATGTTAACAGACAAGAAAACGAGGAAAAAAAATGCCTCCAAGGCATTTCAGAGACCATTGTGGCAGCCCCTCCCATTACAGGCCTGGAGCCCTGGGAGAGGAAAATGGTTTTCTGGGCCAGGACCAGGGCCCAGCTGCTCTGTGCAGCCTTGGGACATGGTGCCCTGTGTCCCAGTCACCCCAGCTCCAGCCATGGCTAAAAGGGCCCCAGGTAAGTCTCCGACCACTGCTCCAGAGGGTGCAAGTCAGAGGCTGCCAAGGGTTCTACGTGGTGTTAAGCCTGCAGGTGCATACAGAACAAGAGCTGAGGCTTGGGAGTGTCCGCCTAGATTTCAAAGGATGTATGGAAAAGCCTGTGTGTCCAGGAAAAGTAGGCTATGGGGTAGAGCCCTCATGGATAACCTCTATTAGGGCAGTATGGAGGGGAAATGTGGGGTTGGAGCCCCTACACAGAGTCCCCACTGGGGAACTGCTTAGTGGAGCTGTAAGAAGAGGGCCACCATCCTCCAGACCCCAGAATAGTAGATCCACCAACATCTTGCACCATACACCTGAAAAAGCTGCAGGCACTCAACACTAGCCCTTGAGAGAAGCCATGGGAGCTGAGTCCTGCAGAGCCAGAGGGCAGATCTGCCCAAGGCCTAGGGAGCCCACTCCTTGCATTAGTGTGGCCTGGATATGTGAGTCATGGAATCAAAGGAGACTATTTTGAATCTTTAAGATTTAATGACTGCCCTGCTGGGTTTTAGACTTGCATGGGGCCTGTAGTCCCTTGTTTGGGCCAATTTATCCATTTTGAAATGGGAGCGTTTACCTAATGCCTGTACCCTTATTGTATCTTGGAAGTAACTAACTTGTTTTTAATTTTACAGGTTCATAGGCAGAAGGGACATGCCTTGTCTCAGAGGAGAGTAAACTTGGACTTTTGAGTTAATGCTAGAAGAGATAAGACTTTAGGTGACTGTTGGGAGGCATGATTGTGTTTCAAAATGTGAGAAGGACATGAGATTTTGGAGGGGCTGAGGTGGAATGATGTAATTTTGCTGTGTGTCTCCACCAAAATTTCATATCAAATTGTAATCCCCAATGTTGGGGCAGGGATCTGGTGGGAGGTGATTGGATAATGGGAGCGGATTTCCCTCTTGCTGTTCTCATGATAGTGAGTGAGTTCTCATGAGATCTGCTTGTTTGAAAGTGTGTAGCACTTCCCCCTTTGCTCTCTCTCTTTCTCCTGCTGGACATATGAATATGTGCCTGCTTCCCCTTCACCTTCTGCCATGATTATAAGTTTCCTGAGGCCTCTCCAGAGGCAGAAGCCTGTACACCCCACAGAACCAAGAGCCAATTAAACCTCTTTTCTTTATAAATTACCCAGTCTTAGGTAGTTCTTTATAGCAATGCAAAAACAGATTTATACAAGCTATAAAGTTAACATTTTAGTAGATGAAATACTTGTAATTTTTTGAAAACTAATTAAATATTGGAGAATGTGTCTACAGAAGAGTAACTGTGGTTTTAGAATATTGATATGTAGCCCTCCTAGCAATAATTATGGTCATTATCTGACTTTTTGGGGCACTCTAAGTTCAAGATAATACAAGCTTAACACCATGCAAGGTTTTCTGTCTTCTAAAGGGGAAAGGACATTATCCATCTTACTCAAAAGTGTTATATGCTCATATTATCAAAAACAAACAAATTCTGGGGAACTCTTACACACTGCTGGTGGGAATGTAAACTAGTACAGCCATTATAAAAAAACAGTATGGAGACGCCTTAAAAAGGTAAAAATAGAGCTACCTACCATTTAATCCTGTAATTCCACTAATGGATATATATCCAAAGAAATTTAAATCCAAAGGAATTGATACATTGAAAAGATATCTGCAGTCCTAGTGAAGCACCACTCACAATAGCCAAGAGATTGAATCAACCAAATAGTTCATCAACTGATGAATGGATACAGAAAATGTGGTACATATAAAAAATGGAATAGTATTTGGCTATAAAAAAGAATGAAATCCTGTCATTTGTGGCAATATGGATGAACCTGGAGGACATTGTATTAAGTAAAATAAACCAGACACAGCAAGATAAATACCATATGATCTAATTCATGTGGACTCTTAGAAAGTTGAGTTCACAGACATAGAGAGTAAAACAGTGATTACCAGAGGCTGGGGCAGAAAGCGGAGAGGTAGTAATGAGGGGGATTGTTCAGTGGCTAAAAAATAAGTTAAAAATAAGAAAGAATAAGTTCCAGTGTTGTATTACATAGACGGATAACTATAGCTAACAACAATGTATTGTGCATTTCAAGACAGCTAGGAAAGAGGATCTCAGAAGTTATTACCACAAAGAAATGACAAAGGTTTGAGATGACTGACATACTACTACCCTGATTTGCTTATTATACAATGTGTGCATATATTAATACCTCACACTCGAGCCCATAAACATATGTAATTATTATTATAAATGAAATTTTTTAAATAAAAAATAATAAAATAAACAAAGTAGAATGAAGGTTACCAGGGGCCAGGGGATGGGGAAAAGGAGAAGTGTTATTTATTGTGTAGAGTTTTGAATGGGAATGATGAAAAACTCTTGGATATAGACAGTGCTGTTGCTTAGGCAACACTATGAATGTATTTAATGACAC
>NW_012101754.1:2365353-2377262 GCF_000951045.1 Mandrillus leucophaeus | reverse complement strand
AAATAAATAAATAAATAAATAAATAAATAAAAAGCTCTAGAGACAAAACATTGGCTTCTCCTGAGAACATTATTATAATGGATTTTCTCTTCAGCAGGATGAGAAAATGATCTCCAACTGTGCATATTCACAACAAAGCTCCTTACCTCTTCACCTTTCCCTCCAAATATCCTCCTCCATCTTTCACATCTCAGGACACTGTGTCAACATGCCCATAGTTGTTTAGGCCAAAAGTCTACTATCCTATCCTCACACTCCATATTCAATACTCTAGCAAATCCTGTTGGCTCTGCCTTAAAAATCTCCTATGGTTTGAATGTTTGTTCTCCACAAAATTCATATGTTGAAATCCTAACCTCCAAGATGGTGAAACTAGAAGGTGGGGACTTTGGAAGGTGATTAGGTTATTGGAGAGGTACCCTTATGAGTGGGATCAGTGCCTTATAAAAGAAGCTAGAGAGGGACTCCTGATCCCCTCTGCCATGTGAGGCTAGAGTAAGAAGACAGCTGCCTATAAGAAAGTGGTCCCTCACCAGATATAGAATCTGCTGGTGTCTTGATGTTAGACTCCCCAGCCTCCAGAACTGTAAGAAATAAATTTCTGTTGTTTATAAGCCACTAAGTCTACAATATTTTTATTATAGCAGCCTGAGAAGACAAAGACAATACGTAACCAAAATCCAGCCTTTCCTTATCACTTCTGCCCCTACCATCCTAGTCCAAGATACCAACTATTCTCACCCAGACTGTGAAATATTAATAAGTAGTCTCCTAACTACACTTCTTCCTCCATTCTTGTCTACCTTCAGATAAAATGATACATAGTTCCCAGAAAAAACTTTTTTTTTTTGAGACATAGTCTCACTCTGTTGCCCAGGCTGGAGTGCAGTGGCATGATCTTGGATCACTGCAACCGCCACCTGCTGAGTTCAGGTGATTCTCCTGCATCAGCTTCCAAGTAACTGGAATTACAGGTGCGCACCACCAAGTCTGGCTAATTTTTTAAATTTTAGTAGAGACAGGGTTTTGTCATTTGGGCCAGGCTGGTCTTGAACTCCTGCCCTCAAGTGATCCACATGCCTTTACCTCCCAAAGTGCTGGGATTACGGGCATGAGCCACTGCACCCAGCCCCAGAGAAACTTTTAAAAGCACAAATAAGATTGTGTCACTCTTTAGCCCACCAAATCCTCTGTGGCTTTCTATCCTCTCAGAATAAAATTCACATTTTTGACCATGACCTACTAAAAGACATACATGATACATAGCTGCCTAGAAATCTCTGTACCTCATATCCAACTACTTGCTTACGTTAACTGCAATATTCTTCTCTAAGATATTCACCCAGCTCACCCTCAATTCATCTAAGTCTCCTCTCAAATCCTCCTTAAGAAGGACTTACACTTCTTAAGGATACACCTCTTTAAGAAGGTTGTATCCACCTACAACCACTATTTTATCACACTCTCTAGCTTACCTTGCTTTGGATATTCTCATAGCCATTATCACTATTTTACATATAATTGTTACTGTTGTCTGTCTTCCATGCTAGGACGTTAGTTCCATGAGTGCAGAGTCTTGGCTGTATTCATAGCTATAGCCCAGCCTCTTGGAATGTACACAAAACACAGTCTCTACCTAATAAAATGTAGTTGAATGAATTAATGAGAAAGATAATTACAAAAAGTTGATGAAATAACTTCAAGCCTTACTGGATTTTATCAACTAAAACCCATTCCACTTAAAAGAATGTGCTTTGGTTTAGAAAGCAATGTAAACATAAACATTAAGACACTAAAATGTATATTACATCAATTTCATTACGTTATGATCATATATTAGATTTTGTATATAATGCAATTAATATGTACAATATCAGTTGCATTACACTCTTCAATATCCCATAGCTATTCTTTTACTTTTTATAATACTGACTCACTTGAGTTAGAAAAATAAATGCTTATTTTTATCACTTTGACATAATGAAATATTTATCCTTCTTGAATTC
Source organism: Mandrillus leucophaeus (assembly GCF_000951045.1). Lineage (NCBI taxonomy): Eukaryota > Metazoa > Chordata > Mammalia > Primates > Cercopithecidae > Mandrillus > Mandrillus leucophaeus. The sequence goes on along the minus strand of NW_012101754.1, from coordinate 2,375,256 downwards.
GGCATTTCAAATTCCAGGAATTTGCCTTAAGGGAAGGGAAGGCAAGCATTCAAAACTTGAGGGAAAATATAAGTAAAATGAAAAAAAAGTATGAACAATTTAAAAAGAAAACCTAACTAAACCAGAGATTTTAATCTCAATCTTCAATCACCTAATACCTCCCAGAATATCAGATGTTTAAACTGGTTAGGGCACCCTTAACTGCTGAATCAATCCCTTGTCATTTTACAGAACCCGAATCAAAATGTTTTCCAATGGTAAATGTCTATATCTCTTTTCTTTTAAAATGTATGTATACATATATTGAATGTGAAATTAAGAAAATGTCAGAGAGAGTGAAGATATGAGGAAGGAAAGCTTATAGAGATTTCTTTTTGCTGTTAAAAAGAAAAACAAAAATACAAAAGCTCTTCAGTGCATATTCCAGATGGACAGTGTCACAAATCTTAGAATCAGTTACTAATTGGTAATGCTTATCTTGGCTAAAGACTAACATACCAATATATCTAAAGTTATCTGATATTAGCCTATCAGTATATACTGATGGATCAGTGGAACAGAAGTGACAGTCCAGAAATAGATCCTTATATTTATGGCCAATTGATTTTTGACAAAGGTGTCAAGCCAATTCAATGGGAAATGGATAGTCTTTTCAACAAATAGTTCTGGGACAATTAGATATCCATATGCAACATGGATTTAAATTTAGATCACTACCTCACACCATACGTAATAATTCACTCTAAATGGATCATAGACCTACATATAAGGGCTAAAATTAGAAAACTTTTAAACAATAGAATAAAGTCTTTATGACTTTCAGTTAGACAAAGAGTTCTTAGATGTGACGCCCAAAAATAGTAAAATAGACTTCATCAAAATTAAAATTATTTGCACTTAAAATGATGTCATTAAGGAAGTGAAATGACAAGCCACAGACTAGAATATCCTGAAAATCATATATATGGCAAAGAACTTATATCCAGAATATATAAAGAACACATGTCACTGAAAGATTAGAAACCAGATATATATTTAGTCAAAAAAGTAATGCTGAAATGAATTTATAAAAAGTGTAAGACTTAGCTGGGTTTGAGTGACTCTCATACCTGTAATCCCAGCACTTTGAGAGACCAAGGTGGGGGTATTGCTTGAGGCCAGGAGTTCAAGACCAGCCTGAGAAACATCACAAGACCCAATCTCTACAATAAAAATGAAAATAAAATTAGCCAGGCCTGTCATTAGGTGCCTGTAGTCCCAGCTACTCAAGAGGCTAAAACAGGAGGATCACTTGAGCCCAAGAGTTTGAGGCTACAGTGAGCTACTATCACCACTATGTCCCATCCTAGGTGGCAGAGACCATATCTCTGAAAAAAAAGAAAAAAAAATTGCAGAACTGCCAATATTCACAGGGACAATAATGAATTAATTAATTACACTGAACACAATTTGTATTTCTCTTGAAAGGAATTTTTATCTGCATCTTTATCAGTTTTCTATAAGTTAACTTTCATCTCCAAAGGTTTGTAAAGAATCTTAGTGATATGGTTTGGCTGTGTCCCCACCCAAAAGGATGTGTTTGCTTCCCCTTCTGCCATGATTGTAAGTTTCCTGAGACCTCCCCAGCCCTCCACAACTGTCAGTCAATTAAACCTCTTTCCTTTATAAATTACCCAGTCTCAAGCAGTTCTTTACAGCAGTGTGAGAACAGACTAATACACTTAGTCAAAGGCAAATATAAGCAGAGAAACTCAGATGGAGGGTAGATCAAGACACCCGCTAAATTTCAAAGTCTCTTACAATCTTTTACACAACCTTATGAGACTCTTATGGCAAAAATAGTACTTAAATATTGAATACATCCAAAGGAAGTTTACTTGTTGTTGAACATTTTCCCAAAGTTTTCTCAACATTAAAAAATGCCCATTGTGGCAGGTTGGATAAAGAAAATGTGGTACATAAACACCATGGAATACTATGCAGCCATAAAAAAGAATGAGATCACGTTCTTTGCAGGAACACAGATGGAGCTGGAGGCCATTAATCTTAGCAAACTAACACAGGAACATAAAATCAAACACCACACGTTCTCACTTAAAGGTGGGAGCTATATGATGAGAACACATGGATGTATACAGGGGAACAATACACACTGAGGCCTATCGGAGGGTAGAGGATGGAAGATGGGAGGAGGGAAAGGGTCAGGAAATATAACTGTTGGGTACTAGGCTTAGTACCTGGGTAATGAAATAATCTGCATAACAAACCCTCGTGACATGAGTTTACCAGTACAACAAACCTACACACGTACCCCTAAACCTAAAATAAAATTTTTTTAAAAAAAGTATTCTTCCGATCTCTGGAAGTTGATTCAGTTCTAACCTTGCCCCAGAAACACAAATCTAGATGAGAATAGGGCTTGACAATATGGTTTCCTGAAAAGTACTCCTCTGTGTTGTAACTTACAATACCAGAAATCGAACGCAGGGCTTCTCTGTGCCAGGGAACTGCCACAGGATCCCATCAACATCATACTGAGTCATCATTCGCAGTGATGGATGCACATAATCATAGCGCTCTTACAAATACTATCTAATTTAATGCTGATGGAGTCACTGTATTGAGCAGTGAGACCTCTCCACTCACAACATCTATGCTTGTTAAATTTCACTAATGAAGAATTTCGGACTGGACTAGGGAAGGTCCAGTCTTTCAGCACAGAAAGACTAAACTGCCTGACCTTCCCTAATCCAGCATTTGCCCCTAGGTTAAAGTGAACATCTGCTTTGGAAAATCAGAGGCTATTTCTCCTTAAGGGAGGCAAGCCAAAGTTCCAGTTTAGAATGTAAACTATGATTGTCTCTGTTGGGCTAAGCCTAAACAATGAACCAGGGCTCTGATTCAGCAAAGCCTCCACTTGGGGACTTCACCAGATAACTGTCTGTTGGTAGGACGAGAGTCAGAGTAACCTACCTTGGTGTAAGCCTGGCCTTTAAAGACTTGAAGTGATGGTGAGGTCAAGAATCGAGACCATCCTGGCCAACATGGTGAAACCCCGTCTCTACTAACAATACAAAAATTAGCCAGGTGTAATGGTGTATGCCTGTAGTCCCTGCTACTTGGGAGACTGAGGCAGGAGAATCGCTTGAACCTGGGAGGCAGAGTGAGCCGAGATCACACCCCTGCACTCCAGCCTGGAGACAGAGAAGGCTCTGTCTCAAAAAAAAAAAAAAAAGAAAAAAACTTAAGTGATGGAATAGATATATTAAAGCACTGCCAACTTTCTTATATATGTATAATGGCAATAAAACACACTAATTATGATGATTATCATTTTGTATTCATCAGATATAGTTCAGGTTTTATTTACAAATGAAAACTGATCAATGATCTGAAATTCTTCATTAGTGAAATTTAACAAGCATAGATGTTTTGAGTGGAGAGATCTCACTGCTCACTACAGTAGCTCCACCAACATTAAATTAGATAGTATTTTTAAGAGCACTATGATCATGTAAACATGTCATACTGTGCTGTTAACCACACTCACCTGATAGACCAATCCCAGTAAGACACTGGAGGACATGCTTTGTTGCTAATGCAGCATCGTTTCCTTTATGTAGCTAGGTCATTGATCAGTTCAAAACTTTCTGCAATAGAGGAAGTGATACCTGTGGGTATTCTAAACTGCTTATGACAGGGAAACCAATCTAGCTCAAGACTGAATAAATAGCACATGACCATCCTGGTGATCAAATGAGCTGTAGTAAGAATATGAGTTCCTGGATCAAAGAAATCCATAGTATCTCCATAAAATATAGCAAAAATTACAGACTTGTCCCAGAACCTTTCATATCCTAAGCTTCTTCTCTAAGAAGCTCTTTTTCAAAGTCTCTGTCTTTTTCCAGAGATGAAGCAGAACACGCTGACATAGACAATTTGACAAAATCATTTTAATGCTTCTGTATTAATGCAGTTGCATAAAAATGAACGTGACAAAATGTTAAAAGCACAATTTTTTTACTCAATAATGTGAATAACAGAAATCGAGCTCTACTCCATTCCTGACCCCCTCCTCTACCCCGCCCCAGGGGACATATCCAGTAATAGGCTAAGAATCAAGGATAGAGTGGTAATATCTGTTTTTCACATTACTTAGAACATTTTTTAAAGCAGAGTATTTCATAAGGTTTTTTTAAGGAGGCTAAAAATATCTCCAGAAAGCCACATTCTAATGTTATATAGCTAGCCATAGAACATGACCCACTTCCACTCTATCAGAGACTGAATCGCAGAATTTCAGGATGAGATAGTAAATCAATATTCACCTCGCAACTTTTCTGTAACTTCCTTAGTGGGCAAGGGACAGGACATGTGAATTTGGTGAAAGATCCTGATTCAGCACTGAAGACAACATCATCCGAGTTGAACGCCTTGTGATTGGATGAAACAATATCACCTGCCATAGGCTAAAAAGGCTTATCTGATAAAGCACAGGATTCTGATATTGAAAGGTGATTAAGGAAGTCAGAGCACGTTAAATATTAAGCACTTCTTGGAATGTGAACACTGTGCTAGAGATTGCCGCATCATAGGAAATGAATCTTCAGAGAACCTCAAGGTCTTTGACTCTAACACTACGGAAGCACAAAAATGTCAAAGTATCTAAATGAGTTCCAGAACCAACACTAAAAGGAAACATGACTGCTTGAGGGCACACCTCACATCCCCAGATGTTTTCTATTCAGACTCCAATCCCATTGCCCTCCAACACCATCAACTCCCGGGGAAATACAGTTAAATCTGTCATCTTGACAACCTTCAAATGAAGACTCTCCTTTGACTTTGTATTTGTTCTTACTGGAAAATTTTACTCTTTCTCCTCCATAATAGTATCAGATTTCTCTGATTCTTCCTGATGCAGCCACAAATGCCTAGTCTATGTATTATAAATATTTGTTTAGGACCTACTATGTGCCAGCACTCTTTTGGGGACTAGAGAGGTAGATGCGGTCACTAGCAGGCCTTGACACAACTGAAACCCTGATTTCAGCAATATTCGACTTTGCTGACTTTGAAGTCCATGGTATCTCTTCACAATACTGGGATAGTCTTTTTTGCCTGCCACTGGTACTGTGTAACTCATATCCCTGCAAGAATTTCCACTCCTAGAGCATCTGCTTGCCCCTTATTAAACAAGAATGGTCAATCTTATTGGTTTCTATTTCAGGAATTTCCATTTCAACTATCAGCCAGTAGAGCCATCTCCAATCCTCTGTGTACCACATTCAACTTACTGCCCACCTTCTCGGATAAACCCATTCCAATCTTACATCACCATGGTCTCTATTAAAGCATTATAAAATAGTATATATCGTTATATTATTATTTATAAATAACCCAAATAACACTACATGCCTGTCCACTTCTGGCTCTGAACATCGAGAAATACTTGTCTTCCACCTTTGCCTCATTCAAATACCCTCCATATCTTCATCGTCCTTTTTCTTCTTCTCCCCCTCCTCCTCCTGCTTTTTCTCCTCCTTCCAAAATGTTCTCAAAGCCCAAATTCCCTATAAAGATTTTTCTACTACCTTTAGAATTAACTTTTTAAAAAACAATGTTGTTATGATATCAACATACTCCAAAATATAATACTCACCTTTTGAAAACCAATTGTGTGCATTTATACCTGAAAGATATTCCCATGTTTCTGATAATTGAAGTGCTTGTGTTTATTACTACCTTCCATATTAGTGTAGGTAATCTAGGTAATCTCTTTTTTTTTTTTTTTTTTTTTTTTGAGACGGGGTCCCAGGCTGGAGTGCAGTTTTGGTGGAATCTCGGCTCACTGCAGCAACATCCGCTTCCTGGGCTCAAGTGATTCTCGTGCCTCAGCCTCCTGAGTAGCTGGGATTACAGGTGCTCTCTACCAAGCCTGGCTAATTTTGTATTTTTAGTAGAGATGGGGTTTCACCATGTTGGCCAAGCTGGTCTCAAACTCCTGACCTCAAGTGATCCACCTGCCTCAGCCTCCCAAGGTGCTGGGATTACAGGCGTGAGTCACTGTGTCCATCTGATAATTTATTTTGCATAAGATTACTTAGCAAATGGTCATTGATATTTGCTATTTGAATTACAATAAGATAATACTGTTCCACCACTTCTATGGAAGCTGATGACTTGGAAGATAAAAGAAAAAGAAATTAGCAAGTACAGATTTCTTATCTTGGTTTCGTTTGGTATTAGATTGTTAGATTTAGGGAGAGGAGGGCTGGAGGGATTTTTCTGAGAAGCAACGGGTTCTTCTGTGTGTTTTTATTGGACAGAGCACTGCATCCAGAAAACTTAGTATATAAGTCATGGATGTTCTCCTAGGCATTGGCCCTGCACCCTTGAGAAACCACTCCACATCTCTGCAAGACAATTCTTCTCATAGGAAAAATGAAAGAGTTGGCTAGAAAGTTCTTTGATCCCCTCAGAGTACAACTGTTATTCATGGTTTTCCAAAAACTGTACAAATTACCTGTAAAATTACCTAGGCAGAAAGGTATGCCTAGATCATAATCCCCTCACCTCCAATTTGTATTTACTGATATTTCAGGAGTTGGAAGATATTCCGAGGGTGTCAGGATATTTCACTGATAGTAAGCAGCAACAAAAAAACTAATATTAAAAAAAAAAGTATCCCTCCATTACTAAACCTTGGTGCACACCCTAAGAACTATCTCAGACATTACTGGAGGCACTATTAAATGGGCAATGAATCACACTGCATTAAGTCCTGGGCAATATTAACAATGTAGAGAAACAACCTAATACATTCAGGATCGTAAATATTCACAAAACATCACGTCATTATGACTTAAATTTATCCACAGGTAAATTGGATTAATTGGATGCAAATGAACATTGGGGAAATTAAAGGCCACTTAAAGCTTTCATCTAGCCCTTACCTAGGGTCAAAAAGGCAACCCACATAAAGAGGGGAGTGGGCGGGTGCTATACATCGTATTCCTGGCTTTCAACCACAGGTGGGATTTAGAAGTACGAAGAGAAAGAATAAAACACTTGTGTGGAGGATGGGATAATATAATAAAGGGGACCAGTCTCATCTAAATGGTGCTCTTCACCTGGGAATGCAGTAAGTTCCCTTAATGCATTGGGCACAATCCATCCCCTCACCTGCAGTTAAAAGAATGCACGAGATACTGGCCCACACATTCTGTGAGCTTGCAGTCAAGTTGATGCGAAAATGAATCCATGCTCAACCCACAATTAGGAAAATGGTTACACGCTAAACTCTTAGAGACTCGTGAATTCATATAAATTCAGAGAGAGAGAGAAAATAAATCCTACAGCCTGGAGTTATCAGATTTCCTACAGAAACAATGGGGAGGTCAAGAAGTCCGTGTTGGAATTCTGACTCTGGCCATGCCCCTGGTTTTTTAGTGTCCTGTGTTGCCAGTATGATGGGAATGGACAGCTTCATGAAGCCCAGGAAGCTTCTACATTGCAAATGAAAAGACATGAATATACACAGTGAGTAAATGAACACTTTAAGTGCTTGTAGAAAAATAATGTCATTCTCGGTAATGGAGATATTGGGAACCAAGAAAGAAAAGGGTAGCAATTTTGCCATGAACAATTCCAATTTAGGATGGTTTTATTCGAGCAATAACACCAGGCTTTTCCTACAGTTAAGAGACACACTCAATTAGAAATGTACCCTGTGGGCATTCTGTGCAATTGCCATCCAAGGGACAAACTGCACTCAATCAGCACAGAAAGGACTGCTGCCGTGCATCAAGCTTACAGCTCAGCTCACCAGCCTAGTAAGAGCTCCATAAGGCACAGCATCTAAAACACAGGCAGATTCCATTAACAGTTGGGTCAGACACATAAAAATGTATTCATCTTTATAGCTATTTGTACTATGTAGAGTAGGAAAGAAGAGCAGTGTTTGTTTTGAAGCCATTCTCCAACTACCTCTTTCCAGCTCCGTTCTCTGCTGACCATGGTAGCCTCCTAAAGGGCCCCCTCTTTTGCTCTCTCCAAATTCCCAAAGTTAGATTCTTCCTGCTGCTAGATTAAGCCCTAAAATATAACTGTGACTATGCCTCCCTCCACCCTGCTCAAAAGCCTTACACTGTTCCCAGCCCTTCTTTATAGAGTCTAAATTCCTTCTCTCTGTGTTTCCTGTCTTCTTTTCCGCTATTATCTCAGCCTGAAGCTCTCAAAACTGAATTACCCAGCACATCCTGCACTTATCTCTAAGTGTCAATCTTTGCCATGACCAGCCCCTCCCCGAAGTTGAATGCTCTTCCCCTGTCTTCCCCAACCCCATTGCAAAGGTTCTAGAAACATGCCCATGAATTCTCTGATATCTCTTCTTTTTAGAGATGGGACCTAGTTGCCCTCCTCTTGAATGTGGGATGGACTTGGTGACTCATTTCTAATGAATAGAATGAAGCAGATGTGATGAAAATGCCCTCAAACCTAGATGCTGCCTCCTCCGTATTATTTGTGTGCTTGTTGTCATTCTTTCTCTTTCTCTCTCTCACTGCTGGCTCTGGGAGAAGCCAGCTGCCAAGTCATGAGGACACTCAGGCAAGCCTATGGAGAGACCCACATGGTTGCCCACAGAGCCCGCTTGGCAAGAGCCAGCAAAGAATTGAGGCCTCCTGCCAGGAGCCATAAGAGCAAGCCATTTGGAAGCAGATCCTCCATCCCCCTTCAGGCCTTCAGATGACCACTGGCCAAGAACTTGACTGCAACCTCACGAGAACCCTGAGCAGAACCCCCGGCTGAGCTGTTCCCAAGTTCCTGCCCTATGGAAACTGCAAAATAATAACTGTTTGTTGTTTTGAGCCACTGTGTTTGGGAGGTAATTTGTTATGCAGCAATAGACAACTAACAGTAATAATAACTAGCTAATAGGTAAATATTACATAAACTGACTCATTTTCAAATATCTAAATCCTAAGTACAATTTAACTGTCAGATTAAGTGTCTCCTCCTCCATGGATCACCCCTAGCTCACCTGGGTAGAAATAGTGACTAAAATCACGTAAGGTTAAACTGTATCTCTCTCGTAGAATTTCATATCTCTATTATAGTGGCGTGTATGACTTGCAAAATGTTCTGTCTTATTGGAAGTTAAGCTCCTTGAGGAAATGGTCCCAAATTTTTCCTCTTGCTATCTCATCAGAGGAACTAGGTGCATTTTTTAAAAATGTGATAAATATTTATCGAGAAAATGAGCACCCAGATTTCGAATTAAAGTTTATTTCCTTGATTGAAATCCTATTTGTGTTTATTGTTATGATATTAGTTAAAAGTTCTATATGACTGGCCTGGTGCAGTGGCTCACGCCTGTAATCCCAGCACTTTGGGAGGCTGAAGCAGGTGGATCACAAGGTCAGGAGTTCGAGACCATCCCGGCCAGCATGGTGAAACCCCATCTCTAATAAAAATACAAAAAATTAGCCAGGCATGGTGGCGAGCACCTGTAGTCCCAGTTACTTGGGAGGCTGAGGCAGGAGAATTGCTTGAATCTGGGAGGTGGAGGTTGCAGTGAGCCAAGATTGCGCCACTACACTCCAGCGTGAGAGATAGAGCGAGACTCCATCTGGAAAAAAAAAAAAAAAAGAAGTTCTATGTGACTGCAGAAGCAAAAGACCATATAAAAAGTGTCTTATCCCTTCATAACTTTCATGAAAGGAGAAAACTGCCCAGGGTATAATAACTAATGTATCCAATTTACAAGCTCATTGGGTAAGAGGAATTAAAATATAACCATTTTGGTGTTGGTCCTTGTACAAAGCTGATACAGAATTGAAAGTAGGGGCATGGAAATCAAGAGATGACTAGTTCCTAACCAGATAATAAAGTCCTTGCCAA
>NW_012101754.1:2363126-2365303 GCF_000951045.1 Mandrillus leucophaeus | reverse complement strand
GGAGTCAGTCAGGGAGAACCTATCAGCAACTGAAAGTCAAGAAGATAAAATATAAATTCACGCAATGGAAAGGGAGCCTCAGGCAACACTAAGCCTGAGTTCACCAAAATCTCACATTTCACCATTATATAATTCATCCATATAACAAAAAAAAACACATGGACCCCAAAAGCTATTGAAATAAAACAACAAAAAGAAAAAAAGAAAAGCTTGTCCAGGTGATGACTAAGATGGTCTGCTGCTTTTTCCGTCAGAGCTTGGAGACAGTGAAGGAAGCAGAGTAACATTGATCAAATCATTCCATAATCTCCAGTGCATGAGCTCAGTTCCAACAATATTGTGACCTTCCGGGCTATTCCCCAAACTTTAAAATACTGCTACTCATCTACAAAATCGAGATTCTAATACATACCTTCCAGGATTCTTGTGAGGATTAAACGAACATGAAGCTTAGCACCGGGGCTGGCAGGCGGGAAACGCACAAAGGATGAATGTTATTACTGTCACATCTGTAATTTTTTACTCTTTAGTACTTAGCGATAAATTGATTGTATTGGTAAACATGTGTATTTGGCCACAATCCTTTTCTTCCATGCATCCAAAGAATACAAAAATTGATTATTTGGCAAAAAGTAAATAAAGTTTTTATTTATTTATTTATTTTGAGATGGAATATCGCTCTGTCGCCCAGGCTGGAGTGCAGTGGCGCAATCTTCACCCACTGCAACCTCCGCCTCCTGGGTTCAAGCGATTTTCCTGCCTCAGCCTCCTGAGTAACTGGGATTATAAGCACCAACCAACATGCCCAGCTAATTTTTGTATTTTTAGTGGAGACAGGGTTTCTCCATGTTGGCCAGGCTGGTCTCAAACTCCTGACCTATGGTGATCCACCCACCTCAGACTCCCAAAGAGCTGGGATTAGAGGTGTGAGCCACCACACCCGGCCCAAATAAACCTTTTAATTCAATGACTCTAAATAAGATCTCTCTCAAAGAATACGTGTTGAATGCCTCCTACAATCCAGGCACTGTGCTAGGCTGGAAGATTAAAATCCCAGGTGATTCGGCCAGGCGCGGTGGCTCACGCCTGTAATCCCAGGACTTTGGGAGGCTGAGGCAGGTGGATCACCTGAGGTCAGGAGTTCGAGACCACCCTGGCCAACATGACGAAACCCTGTCTCTACTAAAAATATAAAAATTAGCCAGGCGTGTTGGTGCGTGCCTGTAATCCCAGCTACTTGGGAGGCTGAGGCAGGAGAATCGCTTATAGCCGGAAGGCGGAGGTTGCGGTGAGCCGAGATTGCGCCACTGCACTCCAGCTTGGTGACAGAGTGAGACTCCATCTCAAAAAAAAAAAAAAAAAAAAAAAAAAAAAAAGTGTCATAGTCTTAGTTTCCAAAGTACATCCTTAGACTTTTGACTACTATTGTTCCCACTCTGCTCCCAAAATGGGGATAACATTTTAAAAGACTGGAAGCCCTTTGAAGAATGTTATTCAGACTGTCAGGCATTCGATTATAGAGCACCTCTACATTATTTTCTACACTAGACAAATGAAATAAAGATTTAGGCAATAATTCAAAGAATGTAATCAATGTTAGTCATCAATAGAGGTCATTCAAGACAGTATAATTTTAGTCTTTGGTAGTGAACGCTTTCAGCCTGGATTTTCTAGATAAACAACTCTGTATTTCTCTTTGTCAGTGTGAACGAAGCTTTAGGGGGAATAGGGAGAACTTCACCTTCTTTCAAATTAGGCCTACCTGCCATTCACCTTGTCACTCTTAATAGCATATTATACCCATGCCAAACTAATGGATTGTAATGCAATGTTGTTATGAATTTTTTTATGAGTAGTGAAACTAGGTTCTCCCCACATCTGACATCTTGGTTCGTTTAATCAACATCACCTCAATCCCTGCTGAATTTTAACTGGCCGAAGAAGGTCATCAACAGCACAGCCATAGTTTAAAGCAATTCTTATCCTAATACAACTTCCCCCAAATGGAAATGTGGCAAGCTACGATGACAGAAGTCCTGGCTAAGTCAAGAGGGAAGTCAAGAGGGAGAAAAAGATGCAGAGGAAATCCATAGCACTCTGTGAGGGAATTCGACCATCCTATGGTTGTCTAGAAAACACTGTAGGAAAGCGCATCTAATATATGGAGGAAGATCCTG
>NW_012101754.1:2331142-2358387 GCF_000951045.1 Mandrillus leucophaeus | reverse complement strand
GTTGGTCCTTGTACAAAGCTGATACAGAATTGAAAGTAGGGGCATGGAAATCAAGAGATGACTAGTTCCTAACCAGATAATAAAGTCCTTGCCAAATTTTCCTCCAACTGAAAACGGAAACTTTTCTTTTTCACATTGTTTGTGAGCTGACATCATCTCCTAGACCATTTCCACTCTCCTTAGTGGTGCCTTCTCGAATTTGCTTTGTATAGTATTAATGAAGCATCAACAGCAGCATATGAAAAGTGAATAAGTATTTTTGATTATTTGTATCTAAAGCCCAGGCCTCCAGTTTCCTCTGAGTAATGGAAAATGTGAAAATGGATTATGAATTGAGCATGAAATGTTCAGAGCATTTTGGCTTTTAAAAATGAAAGTACAAAAATCACTATGCTTTGCTGGAGCTCCCAAGACGTAATTGCGTAAAGGGAAGGATCCTTCCTGCCAGCCCTTGTCTTTGCCACTGGTAAAAGGAAAGGCTGTCAAAGCCCTTCTCTCTGCTGCCTTTGACATATTTCTAGTATGTCTATTATGAGCCAATGTTCAGTGCCCGGTGGAGCTCAGATTCAGGAAGGAAGAGCCCGAGAAGACAAATCATACCCAACTCTTACGCTATCAGATCTGATCCTTGATCTGAAGCAACCATAATAAACGTATTGAGACATTTTGTACAGGGATAATTGTTTTCATTGTAAATCGGTATTCATTTACAGATTATTAGATACTGTAAAACTTTTATTTATGTGTGGATGATTATGCATTCTTGACACGTAAGACATCAAATCAGCTGGCTCCCTTCCCTTTCCCAAGCAACCAAGACAACAAAAAAACAGTGAGTTCCTGAGTTCCAGTCACTCCCATCTGGTTTTCTGATGTTAAGATAGGATCATTCTGTTCACAATGCTAATAAAGTAAAAAAAAAAAAAAAAAAAGTGTCATAGTCTTAGTTTCCAAAGTACATCCTTAGACTTTTGACTACTATTGTTCCCACTCTGCTCCCAAAATGGGGATAACATTTTAAAAGACTGGAAGCCCTTTGAAGAATGTTATTCAGACTGTCAGGCATTCGATTATAGAGCACCTCTACATTATTTTCTACACTAGACAAATGAAATAAAGATTTAGGCAATAATTCAAAGAATGTAATCAATGTTAGTCATCAATAGAGGTCATTCAAGACAGTATAATTTTAGTCTTTGGTAGTGAACGCTTTCAGCCTGGATTTTCTAGATAAACAACTCTGTATTTCTCTTTGTCAGTGTGAACGAAGCTTTAGGGGGAATAGGGAGAACTTCACCTTCTTTCAAATTAGGCCTACCTGCCATTCACCTTGTCACTCTTAATAGCATATTATACCCATGCCAAACTAATGGATTGTAATGCAATGTTGTTATGAATTTTTTTATGAGTAGTGAAACTAGGTTCTCCCCACATCTGACATCTTGGTTCGTTTAATCAACATCACCTCAATCCCTGCTGAATTTTAACTGGCCGAAGAAGGTCATCAACAGCACAGCCATAGTTTAAAGCAATTCTTATCCTAATACAACTTCCCCCAAATGGAAATGTGGCAAGCTACGATGACAGAAGTCCTGGCTAAGTCAAGAGGGAAGTCAAGAGGGAGAAAAAGATGCAGAGGAAATCCATAGCACTCTGTGAGGGAATTCGACCATCCTATGGTTGTCTAGAAAACACTGTAGGAAAGCGCATCTAATATATGGAGGAAGATCCTGACTGTCTGTGATTCTGTAAGGCTGTGTTAAAAAAAAAAAAAAAAAAAAAGACTTCCCAGTGAACAACTAAAGATAAACCTAAACTATTTTCAGTATTAAAAAAATCCGGTTGTCACATTGGTCTTTTGATCACTTCTACAGAAATGACAATCACTACCAAGAAGGTGACTGGATGTCCCGGCTGCCACAGAAAGGGCTGGCCTGTGCCTGCCATCCTGAATCAACGACAGTGTCACCTTCCACTCTCAGAAATATTCCAGCTTGGACAACCAATTGTAGAGTCACCGTGATTTTTAGTTTATTACTATTTAGAGGGAAATAACAATGACATAATAAATACATGTATAACCTTAAAGAAAACTTTCCTTCTACTTCCTTCATTCTAGTATTCCTCAGTCTTGGTAAGAGTAGCCAGCAAGTGTACTGTCATCAGCAACGTTCAACTTGACCCTTCTACTCCAGCTAAAAGAGAGTTTCTCTCTCTCTCTCTTCCTCTCTCTCTCTCTCTCTATCTATCTATCTATCTATCTCCTCTATCTCTATCTCTCTCTCCACATATACCACAATTTATTTCTGGTGCTGCCTTTACATATTTGCCCAAACCATCCCCCAAACTAGAATCGGCTCTTGCTTGCCAGCGTACTTTATCCAATACCAAGACCAAGACTCACTTTCTCATTTTGTCTCATGGATCCGACTTCATTCCACCTCACTGGGCATAGATCCTAGAGATAAAAGTGTATTATTTAATGTATATTATATGTATTTGCTCAGGCATAACTATTAATATAAATGGGGTGGACTATAGATACAAAGTGACAAAATCTACTGTCCAAGCTTGGGTGCACTTGAGGAAACTCCAGCTGCTGACCAGGAGCTCCACTGCCTGCTGACTAGAGAAGCTTGGAGACCACCTCCACCTGGGGGACTCACAGTACCCCACGCTTCTGCTTAAAGGGCACTGTTCCAGATACTGTCCAGCTACAAAGAAAACTTGTTGGCCTCATTTTTCTCATTTGTTTTTAATTTCCTTTATTTTCTGTAAACTTTTGTAAACCTTCTGGAATCCTTCTGCCACTAGGTGCAAAACACATGAATATCAAGCACAGCTCTTGCCTACACAGATCATAACATTTCGGAGAATAGGGAAAATAAGAACCACATAGATGTAGTACCAAATATGATGTAGTAAGTACCATGAAATAGCTACAAAGTGTATTAAGGTTTTAAAAAAGAAAGAAATCACTTCCATTAAGGCAGGTATAAGACAAAGAACTAACAGTGGATAGAATTAAAATTATGTCGTCTTCAGGTTATATAATAAGGTTACATACATGGTAGAAATGTTGAGAGGGAGGGACAGGCAGTCCAGGTGGGAACAGCATAAATAAAGTTATGGGGGTTAGAAAATGGAGAGCACGATTGAAATAAAATAGTCATTCTAACTAGCAGAATGACTATTTAGGAATAAGACATGGCCTGTCTGAAAAGGGTAGATTTCTTATTTGTTCAATGTATCTGGGGAGATAGAGTTAAGAAAGAAAAATGTCTATATTCACAGCATGTGTGTGTATGTGAGTGTACCTATGATTTTATTGAAAAGGTACATGATTATTAAATACTCGTTTACAAAATGCACAGATTAAATAGCCTCCTACCACACACATTTATACAATGGCTGCTTTCTGCTCAGATAAAGAGAAAATCAGCCAGGAGCTCCAAAGAGACCTACTCTATCAAAGATTCAAATTCCACGTGTGAGAACCAGGAAATGAAAGAGTCTCAGATCCACACTCCTGTGAAATTTTATAAGTGCATGTTTGGCAGCTCTGATCTAAGGCTCATGCTGCCTGACTCAGATCAAGCTGCATTTGTGAATCCAGCGCTGGAGGGAAGGGGAGTTTGGGAGAAGCAATTACTGGGTTGCAGCTGAGACATCCTGCATTCAGTGACAGAGTCTCACTTTTCCCCACTGTAAGTCTCAGTCAGTTTGATTGATGCACAGAACTGTTCCTCTCCCTCCTCCCTGGGGAAGGAAGGCAAGATGAAGTGCAATATTGCAGTGATAAAAGTGGTTTTATACACATCATCTTAATTCTCAATGATGGGGAAAGAAGAAAAAGAACAGGAATTCTAAGTAGCAGAGAAAGGTTCAAGGTTAATTTGATTGGCAATATATGAAATGCCACTTACCTTAGGCCATTTCAAATTGCCCCTCCTTCTCTCCACAATGAATGAAATGATTCTTTCCAAAGACAGGGGGATCAACTGATAATGGCTGCTATTACATATTCATATACCACTTTGCATTCTGCAGCTTACTTGGCAGGAATTCTTACAAGTCTCTGTTCGGAGATGCCCTGTCAGGGAGGTGAGGCTGGAATTCAGTGAGCTCTCATAGGCACTTTTCAGTGGACAGAAGGACAGAGACAGGACAGTATGTAGGGGTTGCCTGGAAGAGACCACACCTGGGCTGCACAGGTGGTCTGTGCCTCCACTTTGCCTGCATTGCCCAGCCCACTCAGTCCATGCTTGGGGGCTCACTTTCCAGAGACAGGGTACTTTATTTGAGACCATGCTTTGTAACCGATAGTCTTAACAAGAAGTGTGTCTCCGTACTAGCACGAGGCTGAAAAAGAATTGTTTTGTGCTTTTAAAAAAAATGTGGTACCATCACAAAGAAGATGAGGAAAAGAATATTAAAATAATAATAATGTGGAATAATTATCTTTCTATGTTAAGGATGATTTCCTTATCCTAGAGAAAGTAAGGAGAGGTTTTTAAGGAATTTTTAAAAAGAAAAAGAGGAAAAATTATATTATGAGTTTTTAAGAGTTGAGTTTCTGAGTTGTGATGCAACTAACTCACACTTCTCGGAGCGTAATCCTAATGTGATAAGGGTAAAATCAATTTAACCAATACTCATTCGCTCACACACACAGGGAAAAAGCTGGCAAGTTTTATTCCCGTACAAGCCAGTGTAGGGCACAAAACAAAAGACACAGCCAGAGACAGGGTTCCTAAATACAGCTGGAGGGAAGTTGGAAAGAAAATATGGCCGAGTGCATGTTCATTGTACCTTGGAAAAAGAACATAAAGCCCAAGGAATCATTAGCTTTATGTTTTTAACTCACTCTCTGTCTCTCTGTCTCTCTCTCTCTCTCTCTCTCTCTCTGTCTCTCTCTCTCTCTCTCTCTCCACCCACCCCCCACCCCCGTCTCCCCAGTTATTTTGTGACATGGCCAATTGCTGAATTGCTATTCATTATTAACTCTCTTCCCTCAAGGTCAGTGATTGCCCTGAATGTGATGACAGTGCTCAAGGTAACGCACAATTCAGATAAACCTTGAAATGTTGACCCATCATAAGTTCAGTGTAATTAAAAGGTGTGCCTATACCCAAGCCAACTGTTTGAAACCTAATGTCTCTGCACTTACCCAGAATATCTGTCTGTGGATTTTCTTCATGGGTAATTTTTACAAAGCACTAAAAATCTGCATGAAATTAATGACCGCAAATTAGCTTGAGCAAATTGTTTAAATTAGTAACAGTTCTGATTTAAATTTAGGAAGAAAGGAGCTTTTTATTTATTTACAGCTGGAGAATACAGGGTAAATTCAAATAATTTAAGATCAAACTTCTGCCCTGTTCGTGGAGTCTGGGGTTTGACATGCAGCGGTGGGTTTTGAAGAATGGTTCCTTGGAGTTATTCTGACCACAGCTGTTTTCAGTGCAATTGAGTTTTATTACTAATGGGATTGGTGCTCCTCAACATACAACGTAGAGAGAGAGAAAGCATGATAGCGAGAGAGTGGAGGAGAGAGAGAGAAAGACATTTCCACTGAAACTACTCTAGAACAGTCTTACCACTCCCCTCTAAACATCACTCCAGGATGCCAGGATGCATGTTGGCAATTTATGTCTCACGGGGCACTCAAGTTCATCATTTCAGTGACAAGAAGCAAAATTCTTACTCTAAGAGAATACTTGATTCCTCCAAGTTTAGCAGGAAACCAAACTGAAATGGTTGAACTTGAACAAGGAAACATACTTAAGAACCAGGAATATGTCTGGATAAACTAAATTCATTTCAATAAACACCTGTCTCGGGGTTTATTCTTTAACATAATCAGAGTATCTAAAATACCTCTGTCACCCTGAATGGTAAAACCAAAAGTAAATGACAAAATAGATCTACGTTATGAAAGAAAAGCTTGCCCAAAAATGTGGAACCAACCTAAATGTCCATCGACTCATGAGTGTATGAAGAAAATGTGGCATATATACAGCACGGAAGACTACTCAGCCTTTAAAAGGAATGAAATCATGTCTTTTGCAGCAACTCGACGGAGCTGGAGGCCATTATTCTAAGTGAAGTAACACAGGAATGGAAAAGCTATGAGTATGCAGAGACAAACAGAGTGATATCATGCACTTTAGAGACTCAGAAAGGAGAGGGTGGGAAGAGAGCTAAGGATAAAAACTACACATTAGGTACAATGTACACGACTCAGGTGATGAGTTCACCAAAATCTCACATTTCACCATTATATAATTCATCCATATAACAAAAAAAAACACATGGACCCCAAAAGCTATTGAAATAAAACAACAAAAAGAAAAAAAGAAAAGCTTGTCCAGGTGATGACTAAGATGGTCTGCTGCTTTTTCCGTCAGAGCTTGGAGACAGTGAAGGAAGCAGAGTAACATTGATCAAATCATTCCATAATCTCCAGTGCATGAGCTCAGTTCCAACAATATTGTGACCTTCCGGGCTATTCCCCAAACTTTAAAATACTGCTACTCATCTACAAAATCGAGATTCTAATACATACCTTCCAGGATTCTTGTGAGGATTAAACGAACATGAAGCTTAGCACCGGGGCTGGCAGGCGGGAAACGCACAAAGGATGAATGTTATTACTGTCACATCTGTAATTTTTTACTCTTTAGTACTTAGCGATAAATTGATTGTATTGGTAAACATGTGTATTTGGCCACAATCCTTTTCTTCCATGCATCCAAAGAATACAAAAATTGATTATTTGGCAAAAAGTAAATAAAGTTTTTATTTATTTATTTATTTTGAGATGGAATATCGCTCTGTCGCCCAGGCTGGAGTGCAGTGGCGCAATCTTCACCCACTGCAACCTCCGCCTCCTGGGTTCAAGCGATTTTCCTGCCTCAGCCTCCTGAGTAACTGGGATTATAAGCACCAACCAACATGCCCAGCTAATTTTTGTATTTTTAGTGGAGACAGGGTTTCTCCATGTTGGCCAGGCTGGTCTCAAACTCCTGACCTATGGTGATCCACCCACCTCAGACTCCCAAAGAGCTGGGATTAGAGGTGTGAGCCACCACACCCGGCCCAAATAAACCTTTTAATTCAATGACTCTAAATAAGATCTCTCTCAAAGAATACGTGTTGAATGCCTCCTACAATCCAGGCACTGTGCTAGGCTGGAAGATTAAAATCCCAGGTGATTCGGCCAGGCGCGGTGGCTCACGCCTGTAATCCCAGGACTTTGGGAGGCTGAGGCAGGTGGATCACCTGAGGTCAGGAGTTCGAGACCACCCTGGCCAACATGACGAAACCCTGTCTCTACTAAAAATATAAAAATTAGCCAGGCGTGTTGGTGCGTGCCTGTAATCCCAGCTACTTGGGAGGCTGAGGCAGGAGAATCGCTTATAGCCGGAAGGCGGAGGTTGCAATGAGCTGAGATTGTGCCATTGCATGCCAGCCTGGGTGAAAGAGCAAAACTCTGTCTCAAAAAAAAAAAAAAAATCCCAGGTCATCCAAGGCAGCATCAGTGGATGCAAGTTTATCTGTGGCAACAGAAGAACAAATCCTGAGTGATTCCACTTACGTGGGGGGGATCTGAAACAGTCAAACTCATAGAAACAGAAAGTAAAATGGCAATTGCCAGAAACTACAGGAAAGGGAAACAGAGAGTTACTGTTCCACAAGTGTAAAGTTCCAACAGTTATAAAGGTGAACACCTGCTGCTCAGCAAGTATAAGCTCTAGAGATCTACTTTGCAATATTGCACCTATGTGTCAAGCGGGTCCATCTCATGTTAAGTGTTCTTTTTCAGCATGATGAAATAAGGAAATGGTTCTTAAAGATGACCTGTGGCTAAGGATGTTCTGAGGCTGAAGAACAAGCAGCCTAGGCAGAGTCAACTCACCACTTCAGAGGCCTTGCCAGTCCAACTTCTAGAAAAGAAAAAGTAAATAAATGAAGCTTTCAATTTAGCAGCCTAAGAAGCTCTCTCTCAACGGGATACAGGTGTACTCCAAGTAAATGCAGGCCAAACAGGAATGTAAGGAGTCAGTCAGGGAGAACCTATCAGCAACTGAAAGTCAAGAAGATAAAATATAAATTCACGCAATGGAAAGGGAGCCTCAGGCAACACTAAGCCATTAGGACTGATGGTTATTCTATTGCCAAAGATCTCGAAAGATAAAAGCATGGTCTAGTCCTGGGTTTCCTCATAGAGACCCAGATCTACTCACTTTTTCCACCCATGCTGCTCCCACTGTCTTGCAAAGCACATTTGGCTCAAACATACACACATTTGCAAGCTTGCCAAGGCCTTTGAGTCCACGTGGATGTTCTAAATGATAGACCAGTGCCAGTACTAGCTTTAGCCAACACTTGAACCCTTTAGGAGAAGTAATGCATGACTATCTTACGTGGTCTTTCATACTGACAGTTTATTGTCTGCCCCTTTTTGACATCATTCTCTAAAACAGCCCAATTTAATTCACAATAAAAAGTTGCTATGTGCCATACCAGGTTCTCCTTATAATTATTCATAACATTTTAGGATAATTTTATGGCTTTTATGACTGCACTAGCCTTCTCAAACTCTCACTTTTACATTTTGAACATTGGCACAAATTTTAAATCTATTGAACCACCCATGGCTTCCCACAGCATTGCATTATAAGCATTTTACTTTTCCTCTCTGTCTTCTTTGTTTGAATTATCATTTGAGTACATAGTATACATTTTTAAATTTCATCCTTTATCTGCATTATTGCTAACTTTTCATTTAGATCCTGCTTTTGTAAGTACTCAAAAAAAAACCATAGTGCTATCACAGCAGGTGCTATTTATGAAATGTAAATGTTACCAACAATGCAAAAATGAAATTTAATTGTGAGTTATATGATTTTGTAAGTACCAGACCAAAAGCTAGGCACTTGACATGTATTATCTCATTTAATGTTTAGGAAAATCTTACCAGACTCCAGTGTCATCACACCCACTTTACAGAAGATAAACTGAGCTGGAAGACAGTAAGCAACCTGATAACAGCACATAGCGAAGAGGAGACAAAACCCAGAATCCATCTGTCTAGCTCCAAAACCTAGACTCTTAAGCATTGTACCATGTGCAGAAAATATTACGTGCTCTATTATGCTTGCGCTTTTGCTCAAAATACCTTTCAGTGTTGAAGTAGCCAAATAAAATCCACATACAATGGAATAAAGGCTTTGGCATTTTTAAGAACCTTTAAACTTTGATTTTTTTTCTTCTAATGTACCCCTTGCTATTACCTGGTTTATTCAGTCGCAGTTAGAATGCAATAAATGGAGTAACAACACAAACCATACTGAAATAGCACACGTAGCCTAGCAAAAAATCCATAGGAAGACAGAGCAACCTGAAAGCAAAGTCCGAAGGCCCTCCCCTTGTATGGCCCTGCCTGCCCAGCACTCTGGCTTCCCGGCAATCAGCCACACAGAACTTTGTGTTTCTGCCCACAGTGAAAATTTCCATGTCTAAAATGTTATTATGGGCTTCATAGAACAATCTGTGTAAGGTCATATTTGCATAAGTCAAGTGTTCCACAGTCTGTACAGCGTCTTTACCTAATGCAGGATTAAATCTCCGTGGTGGGCTCTAATTAACCCTCCAGATTGCCCTAAATGCCAGCCAGCATTCACTTAAAGAAGAGTGGCTGGAATATGGAAGCAGTAAGGCGGGGACCTGCAGTTGAGTTCTCCAGTACTCAAAGCCACCAAACCTCAGAAACCGAGGGAGAAAGATTCTTTTATTCACCCGTGTCCTTTTACGTAGTAAGTTAGCACAAGCAGGGAAAAAGTCAGTGGGTGTATTGGTGACCAATAAGGGGACTTCAAAGGACCATGCATGGAGATATCACCAGATTGTCATCAATGCAGATGCTCTTTAGCCCAAGGGCTTCCAAACTGGATTTCCAGAAGTCCTGATTTCCTGCCTCAAGACTGCTGTAGGAGTGAGAGGGAAAGACCCAGTCAGCATGGCCACAGGTCTTCAACCTTTCCTTCCACCAGTGTGGCTCCCTGTTTTTTCTGTCAGGCATGCTGGAATTTCACACCTGGTTTGTTTGGAAGGAGTATCTGATGCTAAAGAGGAAGTCAGAATGCCACTAATTCAGGACTTCTACCGCTTACTTATGTGAGGATGGTAAGAATGCCAAGCTATCTTGCCCAATGTATCTTGTCCAGTGAGTCAAGGCTGGAAAGTGGCAAGCCTAGACGGGAACCCAAGAATTTGAATTTTGGGTTCAGTGCCCAACCAGCACACCTGGAGCCTTTGTCCACCATTTCCTTTGCCTCTTTCTACTCCCGCTCTGGAAGTCTGTTGTTGTTTTTCTCCGATTAGGTAAATGCATAAGTGGGATAAGGTGCACAGGTGATTCTTCCATCAAATCTTTAAAAGCGGGCAGACCCAGGAACGCTGTAAGGCACATGGTCTTTGGAGTTGTATGACTGGTGTCATATAACTCCATACTTCCCAATGCTGTGGGAAGCCATGGGTGGTTCAATAGAATTAAAATTTGTGCCAATGATCAAAATGCAAAAGTGAGAGGTTGAGAAGGCTAGGTTGTATGGAGAAGGCAGAACTAGGAACTGTGTAACGCACATGGTCTTTGGAGCAGGGGTGCCTTTGATAAACTACCTCTGCTTCCAAATCCCATACAGATGAGGCCTGGGCATGTGCATGTGAATCTGTCTAGCCTAATTCCTTCAGCGATTGTATTGTATAGTGCACTAAGACTTGCCAAGCATATGTACATACTTTGTCTCAATGTAAAACTTAGACCCTCTGTAAAAGGCTGAGGAAACATCTATCCTACTGGGAACGCAGAATTTCATTGTTAGATAGGGCTTTACAGATCCCCCAGCCCAATTTGTAGATGAACTTGTAGTTGATCTACAAGTGAGAAAATTGACACCCAGAAGTGTTCAGTGATATCTTAAGGTCATTAATATCCAAGCCAAGACTGAAGACCAGATCTACTGATTCCTGCACCAGCTCCTGTCCCACTACCCAGCCCAGTTCTGTGCAGTTGTAATGGGTCTTGATATTCTTTCAGATGGTGGCCCCACTCAGAGCTGCACACATGACCTCACATATGAATACTTGGCAACTAAAAGCAAAGTTATTTTGGTTAGTTGCTTATTTCCAAGTATCTCTAAGGACATTTGCTATACTTTCTCATGCATCCGCCTGCTTTCCTTCATGGTACTTACCACAATTTCATGTTATTTACTTTTCTTAAATGCATTTATTTATATAATGCATTTACTTATTTGTTCGTTTAGTTCCCTTCTCCATGAAAATATAAACTCCATGAGGGCAGTGGCTAGTTTTCTGTCTTGTCTAACACTGCTGTTTCCAGACCCTAACACATTGTCTAGAACATAAGCCAAAGTTGAATGAATGAGCAAGTGAGTAATTGAATGAATAATGAGTGAATCTCACTACCCTGAA
This sequence comes from Mandrillus leucophaeus, assembly GCF_000951045.1. NCBI lineage: Eukaryota > Metazoa > Chordata > Mammalia > Primates > Cercopithecidae > Mandrillus > Mandrillus leucophaeus. Next base: position 2,346,885 of record NW_012101754.1, on the reverse strand, counting down.
AATACTTCTATGACTATACTTGTTACATAGTATTTAAACCCTGCGTTCACATTCTGTCTCCCTAAATAAACTCTGAGTTTCTTGAAACTATATGTTCTTTGTAGTGTTGGAAATACCTAGTTATGCCTTATTTATACAAAGAAGGAAATTAATAAATATTTGCCCAGTAAGTAAATTTACTTATTCATTCATTAACAAAATCCTGGACATATAATAGGCACTCAGAAATATGTACTTATTGATTAACTGATTGGTTTGTTGGTTGATTGATGAGTGCTTGATAAAGCGCCTCGAAAATCAAACATTTTCAGGGTAATATTCTTAGGGAACTATCAACCATCGCAAAAACCTAATTTTTTTTTTTTTTTTTTTTTTTTTTTTTTTTTTTTTGAGACGGAGTTTCGCTCGTTGCCCGGGCTGGAGTCCAAAAGCGCAATCTTGGCTTACCGCAACCTCCGCAACCTCCGTCTCCTGGGTTCAAGTGATTCTCCTGCCTCAGCCTCCCAAGGAGTGGGGATTACAGGCATGTGCCACCACGCCCGGCTAGTTTTGTGTTTTTAGTAGGGATGTGGTTTCTCCATGTTGGTCAGGCTGGTCTTGAACTCCAACCTCAGGTGATCCACCCACCTTGGCCTCCCAAAGTGCTGAGATTACAGGCATGAGCCAGCGCACCCAGCCACAACCTAATGTTTTTATAAGAATTTTTGAAATGTCTATCTGAGGACACAAAGAAGGGAACAAAAGATACCAGTGCCTACTTGAGGGCAGAAGGTGGGAGGAGGGTGAGAATTGAGAAACTACCTATCGTCTACTATACTGATTAACTGAGTGACAAAATCATCTGTACCCCAAACTCCAGCCACATGCAATTTACCCATGTAAAAAACCTGTACGTGTATCCCTTTAACCTACAATAAAAGTTGGAAAGAAAAAGGTTTATATCTATAAAAATATGATTCCTCTGAATTTTATTTTTTTAACCTCTTTTCTTCTCCACTAGTTAGATCAAAAATATAACTACTTTGTAGAATATGGTTTCACTTTTGTTCAGGACACTGTGCAAAGGGAAGCCATTTAGGAAGAGGTTAAGGCAGGTTTCCTCTCTACACGTCACTTCAAGTTCACTGATTCATAACTTCAAAAACCAAAAAGGGGCCAAAGTTCAGGGTAACTACTTACAACTATGAGCATCACAGCATGTAATAAAATAGTCACAGAGCTACTGTTTACTGGATTTGAGAAGGTCGTTCTGAGTATGGTTCAAGGCTAAAGGCCTAAGTGTATCATGGGCAATGCCTTGGATTTCTCTGTACCTTTTAAGAACATTTTTGCAAAGCAGGTGACAGCTGTGGAAAATAGAACACACACACACACACACACGCACACATCCATCTTTTCCACTAACATTTTGCCTTACTTTTAAAATTCTACAGGATCTATTCTACAAACTGGAAACATAACAGAGGCACTTTCTCAACAGATACTGAGAAATAAAAAAAGCAACAGGAGTTAGTCTTTGATCTCCCAGCCATATTACAGGTAGAATGAAAAGAACATGTTCTATTTGGGAACTGGTGTGTACGTGGAGATATACTTGCACATACACACAATCTGCTGTTAACCTTGTGCTCAGAGGAAAGAAGTCTATGTATAATTGAAATCTATCACTGATTTCAAACATTTCATTCAATTTAATCCTTTTACTCTCTTCCTTCACCATACTCCTTGCTAAAATGGTATTTAAGCTGTTTTCTGCATTTGCTCTGCCCTTCTATTGGTAAAGGAGTTAAGTCATGAGGTGGACACCATGGCATGAAATAACAAAGGTAAAATAAGGCCCGAATTATATCTAAACTGTTCCTCAAACCTGGAATTGCCAAAAGTTGTCCATATTGAGCATAGGTAACCTGCTGTACACACATGAAGTGTATGCTCCTACATGAAGTGTACAATATCCAGCAATTTGGAGATTCTGTATATTTGGGGTCCCAGCAGGAGCCTAGGCTGGTAGTCACAAATACGTAGGCATATCCAGTGAATTCACAGAGTGAGCCCGTCAGAAGCACATCTGGAAGAGGTGCGAAGGAACTGCCTCTTATAGACCCCACCAAAAGAAAAAGAATACAGGCAGAATGAGCATGAGCTGGGAGGAAAGCCTCGGTGTCTCAACATCGGAAGGTTCTGAGCACAAAGGGTTCCATTATTCGGCTTTGTCTCCCAATTTAGCCCACAGTAAACACCTGACTAAGGCCTGTAGAAAGAGAGGGAGAGTATGTGTGAGGGAGAGGGGAGGGGAACCAGAAAAGCTGTTTCACTAAAAACACACAGTTTAGGGTAATACCCCTTTTCCCCCGTCAATATTAAATAATAATAATAAAGATGGGGGAAGAGGGAGACAGAGGAAAGGGAGCAGTCCCTCCCTCTGCTCCACAATAAAACGTCATGCACATCCCATCGCCCTGGGCTCCAGTGCGTCACATGCTACCAGAGATGGGAGCGATCTGCAAACACAGCCAAACCCAGAGACTGCCTTGTTAAAGCTGGGGGATTGTGTTCACATCTGGCAGTGACAAGCACACGTCTAAGCACACCTGGGGAATTTCTAAGTATTTAAAGTTCTCTGTGAGCATCATGGGACAGGTGAAACTTGGATTGCTCCTGTTAAAGTGCCCCATTCGTGTACCCACAATCCAAGGAGGACTGAGGAATCTTGAGAGATTATATACATGCCTTTATAATACATACACATTTTAAGTGACCATCAAATACTTGTGAATTGGGATTTACAACCCACACGATCAAGTTCAGATTGCATTTTAACATTTATTAGTTGTCTACTTACATATAGCACACTGTGCTAAGTACTGTATGGGATGATAAAGATGTTTTAAACATAGTTCTTTTATACACCAAACATGATATATCACTGAATATGTATTTGCATACATTCATATATAACAACTCCTCCCCAGCTTCAACTGAGATCACATGAATTAGATTTCTGGCAACTCTAGACATTCAAGTCATTGCTATCAACCATGTAAATCAGTTAAAAAGGCCTGAAAGCTGCAAAGAAAATTGTCGTCAAGAAGTTAATGCACTTTGCTCTGAAGAAAAACAAATAGAGTCACCCTTGAGCCAGAGGCCGTGAGCTTAGTATGATGTACAAATTTCAGGTTACTGACTTGAAGTTTAGTTACCTGTATTCTTCTGGTAACCAACAGCATAAGAAGTGACAACTGACAGCAAAGGACAAGATGAAAGAAACAAAACACTACAGCAATCCTGTGTCCTTGATTGAGGTGAATGGGCTGAGACACCTCCATGACCCCAAGGGCGCACAAACATTCAAACATGTCAGTTTAATGTCTGATGTCCAGTTAATGTCTGAGTCATCAAAAGGAGGTAAGCTATGTTCTGTCTCTTACAGTAGCCAAGAGACATGTAGGTACAACACATTTAAGATTCCCATAATATTTTTTAATATGGCCAATTAACCATTTGAAGGCTAAAACACTGGAATATTCCTCACAGAACTATAGTTTGGAAACCTAGAATATCCAGCCAGAGTTCAACAGCAAGTTAGAGATAAAACCAAAACAGAGCTCAGCATGGTGGCATGTGCCTGTAATTCCAGCTACTCAGGAGGCTGAGGTGGGAGGATTGCTTGAGCCCAGGAGGTAGAGGCTAGCCTGGGCAATGTGGTGACACCCCATCTTAATAAAAATATTTTTTTAAAAACATGACACTTCAGGTTCTGATACCTGCCTGTAATATGAAAAGGAATGAGAGTTTGAGAACGCGATGGAACTTAAACAATATTTTCATCTCCAGCCTCACATTTTGCAGGTAAACTCATTGAGATCTAGAGAGATAAGTGACTTGCTCAAGGTCACAATTCAATGATGAGTAGAATTGTTATAAGAATACAAGTTTCTGACCAGCACTCCTCAAAACCATCAAGGTAATCAAGGACAAGGAAAGTCTAAGAAGCCGTCAGATATTGCAGAAGGCTAAGGAGTCATGATAACTAAATGTAAGTGGTTTCTGGATGGGGTCCAGGAATGGAGAAAGGACATTTGGGAGAAACTGATGGAATCAGAATATAGTATTGAGCTTCATTAGGAATAATGTACCTATACTTGTTTCTTACTTGTGGCAAATGTATCGTGGTGATAAACGATGCTTACAATGGGGGACATTGGATGAAAGATGTAAGGGAATTCTCCGTACCATTGTTACGACTTTTCTGTATGTCCAAAGCTATTTTAAAATAAAAACTTTATTTAAAACAAAAAGTTCTACTTCTAAATTTCAAAAAAATAAATACCATTTTCAAGAATTCTTTCCATCAAAGCATGTTGTCTCTCTTCTAAGTCAGTTGAATGGGACTTCCATTCCCCAAACTAAAAACTGTCATTCAATCTCTGTTCATAATAGCCACGCTATTAATATTTGAGTAGCTCCTCCTCGTGCCTGCCTTCATCAAGTAAAAGTAAATAAATTAGTCAGATTAACCCTCAATAAGCAAATGTACAGCTTTCAATACCTGCAGCAGATATTTTAAGCAATGGTTGCCACATGTTTCCATTTGAGAGATACAACGAAGGGAAAGTATATCCTACCCTTAGAGGGTGGGAACAAGAGTATCAAAGGGAAATGGAGACAAACTTGTGCACATCTACTTTTTCAACTTTTCAAATGTGTATTAAGAACCTACTATGTGTCCGAACTCTGCCCTCAGTTCAAGTATGCTAAATTCTTAAATGCAAATGGTTCAGACTCTCAAAAGGGTGACCTCGAGTCTTCTAACAGTGCCCGTGAAATTTAATAATTGGGAGGCTAACACCAAATCTCATTTATTGCTGCTTTAAATGAAATAGACCACAGTTAATAAAAAGCCCGCAAATTAAAGCAACCCAGCAGTCTTAACTAGCAATTAAAACGACTCCTTTTTTTTTCAATAAAAGGTGAAACCATATGCTAGAGCAGATTTTTTTCACGTACGAGATAAATGAGCAGTTCGGCTCAGCGGGGAATAATTCCAGTTCATATTGAAGGATCAGTTTCAGTATCAAAATTTCATTCTCTCAATGTCAGGATCCTTGATACCAATTACCTGAAAACACTTGGACTCAAGAGCCACCCCTGTGAAAACACAAGCACAAGGTACATGTCCTCCTCATCCCTCCCCACACATCCCAATAGAGAGGTGGGAACTGAGATTCCAGTATTGTCAAGGTTGTATTCAAAGCTTAAATTCCAACAAAACCTAACTGAGTCTCACCCTTCTCACCAGGATTGGTGGGAGTATCCAACCCTATAACAAACGTATGCAGGGACCAGGAAGCCAGCTGGAGAGAAATGTGCATGGCCTCATCTGATCCATATCGGTGTCATAAGAACACGTTGGAAGAAATAAGATTGGTCCTGGGAAGTGCCACTCATCTTTTAGGAGGGAAAAGGATAGAAGCTCATGAAGCTGGACATAATGTACACATGATATTAACCCGATAGCATTCAATACCTTGCAAGCTCAGCTCTTTGGAACCCTTCTTCCTAAGCTCTTTGACTTCCCTCAACGTCTTCACCTGAGTAGGTGGAAAAGGGAGTGGGTGGAGATACTGGTAGTGGCATACCTGATTGGAAGACAAAAAATCATTACTGATATCAGAAGACAGAAAAACAATGTAGAAAGAAAGACAAATCTACTAGGTAGGTAGGTAGGTACGAAGGAAGGAAGGAAGGTATGTAGGTAGGTAGGTAGGTAGGTAGGTAGGTAGGTAGGTAGGTAGATGGATGGATTGACTGACTGATATGATTTGGATCTGCGTCCCCACCCAAATCTCATGTCGAATTGTAAGCCCCAGTGTTGGAGGTGGGGCCTGGTGGGAGGTGATTGAATCATGGGGGTGGATTTCCCCTGAGTGCTGTTCTTGTGACAGTGAGTTGTCATGAGATCTAGCTGTTGAAAAGTGTGTAGAATCTCCCTGCCCCACTTCCTCCTGCCCCTGCCATTAAGAACTGCCTGCTTCCCCTTTCCCTGCCACCATGAGTGTAAGTTTCCTGAGGCCTCCCAAGAAGCAGACACTGCCATGCTTCCTGCACAGCCTGTAGAACCACGAGCCAATTAAACTTCTTTTCCTTATAAATTACCCAATCTCAGGTATCTTCTTAGCAGTGTGAGAATGGATAGATAGATGATAGATAGAGACATAGATAGATAGATAGATAGATAGATAGATAGATAGATAGATAATAGATAGATAGATAGATTATAGATAGATTTATGTACTATATTTATATCGATGCAGCAATAGGTATGGGATGGGCAGATGGATGGACCAGTGAATGATCAGAAGGAAAAAAAGTAGCAAAGACACACTTTGTAGATAACTACTTTGCTCTGGTCACTGAAGTTTGAGCTTCCTAGGCATTATCTCATGTAATCCATCTGTGATGGGCATGTCTATTTCGCCAATTTTATAAATAAATGGTTGACATATTATCAGAGTTAGAGTTAAAACCCTTGGGTTTTTCCACTACCCTACACTGCTTCTCACTTAAGGTCACAGTAAAAATCTGCAGACACTGCATTTTAGAATGCAAGCCATATGGACCGTCAGTGTGTAATTATAAACTATGCCCTCAAATCTACTCAGTCTTTTAACACATGCATCCTACTGAACTCCAGGATAAAAAGGCAAGGGAGAGCAAGCGATGCCTCTCCAACCCTTCTCCACTCAATGGTGAGCAGGCAAGAAGCACATTTAGATTCAATATTGTCTCTCGCCACCTCTATTCATCACATCCCCCATAGTTCCCACATTCCCCTCTCCCAGCCAGTTTTTTACTCCAGTGATTCTCCCACTTTAATGAACATATAAATTGCCTAGGATTTTGTTAAAAGCAGATTCTGACTCAGAAGTGATGGAATCTGAGAGATTCAGCAGTTCTAACAAGCTCCCAGGTGATGTCAATGATGCTGGTCCCAGGACCACACTCTAGGTAACTAACGTCTATTCTAGACACCATTGTTGGAGAAAAGCAAATCTTGTTAGACATAAAAACATAGTATCGTTCTCTGGACACTAAGAACACTTAGTGCACAGTCTAAGAAGAAATATGATCTGGATATGGGAGATTTGCACTACATATATATGTGAATAAAGAGCATCTGTAAGTCGTAGAACAACCCTCCGACACCCCACCACAATTCCTTTCTGAATTACCTAGATACAGTTTTATGCTAGTAAAAGCAAGGCCAGCACAGTAAAGAATAGATGCCATCCTGATGCTGTTTAAATATATATTTACTTCTTATTCATGATCTTTCACCCATTTAATTTTCTCTGAGAGATTATTCAGGTCACTTTTTAAATGAGTTTCAATGTTTCTAGGGCTGCAGCTCATTATAAAAATGTTCACAGCAGATAGAATCTTGCTTCAGTGCCGCACTATTTTAGGGCTGGCAGACATAGAAATCGGTATGCAGATATTGTACCATAAACATTAATTTAGTATTATGTGGAAGGCTGATTGATTAATAAATACATAAGCCAGGAAGCCTAATTTAACTCTTAATTTTTTTTTTATTTCACAGAGGGAAAAATTAATCTGAAAGTGTTGATTGATTGAGAGTTTTAGTACGGTCTAGACAGCAATGGGAAATGACTATGAACCTGGGACTTTGCAAACTGCATCATTTGCAAAATAAACCTGATCAACCAGTTTCATCCCACAGTGATTGATGGTCAGAAAGGAAAGGCTGTAGAGATCATGGAGGAGAAGAATATATAATCATCTGAGGAAGCAGTGCACCCTGCAGAGTGGTTAAAGAAGAGAGAATGAGTAAGTATTTTTAGCTCAGAGATGGACACAAGTGAAAAAAAAAATGCACTTGAAATTTTAAAAATTAATGTTTATTAGAGCACTCCAGTAAACAAACAAATTTGAATTAGCACATTGCCTCCTAAGAAGGTGCAGAATATAAATATATCTTAGCTTTTGTAGTCCCACCGCAAAGATCGTGGGATGTGAAGAACCAGCTTATACTCTTGCTATGATTGAAAGGTCACATTTAGAACCAAATGTTCTGTATCCAGATTTGAATAGTGTTGAATGTTTTTCTAAAAGCAAAGGACACATACTCATTGTTCTCTCTTTGAAGAGTAGCAATTAAGTTGAGCAGGGCAATTACTTATAAATTAGACCTGTTTTTTCTGTCCAGCTCATATTTACACAATGAGCATTAAGGTCAAGTTTCAAGACCTAATCCTCAGAAAACTGACATCAGAATCATCAATACTGTTAGTATTTAGTGTGTCCATGGAGGTAAAGTGTGGAAGGAAGGTAACACTGGAGGGCCTGCTATAATAAGAACTGTTAAATATTCCACCAGAGATTCTGACTAAAGGTTTGTTACTAACCCTTTGTTTTATTAATCCCATTTTATAGATGAAAAAAAAAAAAACTCAAGATTAAGAATGTTAGGAAGATTGGCCAGTGCTACAAAAACAACAGCTATTAAGTGGCGGCACCTCATTGATTTTGGACTGCAAAGCAGGATCTTTCTACAGAGTGCATGGGAATGACCTGCAGAGTTTGTTAAAACAGATTGCTGAGCCCTGCACTCCGAGTTTCATATCAGGTAGAATATTAGTTTCCTACTGCTGCTGCAACTAATTACCACAAAGTTAGTGGGTTAAAAACACATAAATGTGTTATCTCCCAGATCTGTAGGTCAGAAGTTCAGGTACAGCACAATTCAACTGGATGTTCTGCACAGAGTCTCACAAGGCAGAAATTAAGGTGTCAGCAGGTCTGGGTTACATATTTTTCTCTTTTTTTTTTTTTTTTTGAGACAGGGTCTCACTGTGTTGCCCCAGCTAAAGTGCAGTGGCACAATCACAGCTCACTGCAGCCTTAACCTCCCAGGCTCCAGCAATCCTCCCACTTCAGCCTCCCAAGTAGCTGAGACTACAGGTGCATGTCACCACATCCCACTAATTTTTGTATTTTTTTTTTTTTTGTAGAAGCAGAGTTTTGCTATGTTGCCCACGCTGGTCTTAAACTCCTGGATTCAATAATCCTCACACCTCAGTCTCCCAAAGTGCTGGGATTACAAGTTTGAACCACCATACCTGGCCTTGTGTTCTATTCTTTATTATTACTTTTTAATAGATACAGGATCTCACTCTGTTGCCCAGGCTGGAGTGCAGCAGCACAATCGTAGCTCACCTTAACCTTGAATTTCTGGGCATTAGCAATCCTCCCACCTCAGCCTCCCGAGTAGCTAGGACTACAGGTGCACATCACGAAGCCTGGCTAGTTTTTGTATTTTTTTTAGAGTGGGGTTTTGCATGTGCCCAGGCTGGTCTCAAACTCCTGGCTTCAAGCAATCCTCCCACCTCAGCCTCACAAAGTGCTGGGATTACAGGTGTGAGCCACCACATCTGGCAGGCCTGTGTTCCATTCTGAAGGTTGTGGGGGGGAACCTGCTTTCAAGGTCATTCAGGTCGCTGCCTGAATTCGATTCCTTGCAGTTATAGGACTGAGGTTCCTGTTCCTTGCTGGCTGCTGGTGAACGGCTGGAGGCTAGAGTCCGTCTCCATTCCTTCTCATGCTCTCCCTGTGGCCTACCCAGCAAGCACGGTTCCACTCACACTTTGAATTTTCTTGACACCTCTGCTGCACCTCTCTGACACCAGCCAGGGAAAGTTCTCTACTTTTAAGGATTTGCTGTGATTAGATTGGGCCCACTGAACAATCAGGAATAAACTTTCTACCTTAAAAGTTTAGAAACTTTAATTTTCTGCCAAGTTCCTGTTGCATGTAATACAGTTGCAGAATCCAGGGATTGGGGGATGGACATCTTTGAGGGACCATTCCACCTGCTATAGTGATCCCGGGCTGGGACCCGGAAATTTGCCTTTCTAAAAAGTTTTTGTTTTTTAATGTTAGAAACTTATCTGTGATGCTGATGTGATGCTGCTGATCCATCCTTTGAGGATGCCTACAGTAGCTGCTCCTACTTCAAGTGAGGTTCATGGCATCAACCTCACCCGGGAGCTTGTTAGAAATGCAGGACCTTGGGCCTCCTCCCAGACTTACTGGGGTAACAAGCTGCAGTTTAACAAGATCCCCAGGTAACTTGGTGCACATTAAAGTCTGAGAAATATTGCTCTATACAGTTAAAAACAGGGAAAAGTAATGGAGTCAATTATGTTTCATTTATTCTAAAAACCTTTTAGATAGACACAGCTCTTTTTTTGTTCAGTTATTGCCCTTTTGTGTTAGAGGGTGGAGGGAGGTATCTTACCTGTGAAGTTGCTAAAGAACTTCTGAACTATCTCTTCAGCGGGCTTTAATTGACCCACCCCCACACCGAATTTTAATACAAAAGGGAGCAGTCTCCCATGAACTCAGCTTTCAAAATGTTTGGCATCCTTGAACAATTGCAAGCTGGATGTTGTTATTCACCGGGCTTTCTTGACCAGGACATCCTGCCTTTGGTCACATCCTAGTTTGATAGGAATAGATTAAAACTGACTCTCAGATGGGTTCTGGAAGGAGCCACAGCCCTGGCCATCTTCCCTGAGCAGAAACAGAGTGAGTCCATCAGCGGCAAGATGCTCTGCCTTGACTTCACCACTAATCATATTTCCCCAGACCTGAGAAGAGACTCAGCAGAATCTAAGGGCCCCAGAGGATAATCAAATATCATTAACCCTTTTATTGGGGATGTTATTGGTTTTCTGTGAGTTACCATTAGAGGAAAGTGACTGCAGTTAGAAGATATTGAAGAAGACTGAAAACTGTGTATTTATCTTGTGACTAAACACACAGTAAATTTCTACCTTTGCCTCACAAGTTCCTAAATGGAATTACTGAAACGTAACCATTACATATACAAAGAAGAGTGGGCTATGTTTCAAGATGTAGTCATTAACTGTAAATTAACTATCTCAAATTCTCTCACTTGTATTAATTTAAACTGAGAGAAGAATAAAAAAATGAAAATGAAAAGAAGTTTGGAGTGATCATAAGAACATAATGAGTACAGTAAACTGCCATCAAGTAAATGCTATTGGGAAAATACAAACCCACAAACAAACCTCTCTCTCTCTCTCTCTCTGTCTCTCTCTGTCTCTCTCTCTCTCTCACACACACACACACACACACACACTCATATTCACTCTACTCTTTCTTTTGTAGTGTACAGAACTCCCTCCAGGTGATAAGGTCCATAGTGTCTGCTGAAACTAGCCGATAATTTCTGAAGAAGCACAAAGATTCATGTAAACCATCTTATTCCCAGCACATTCTTGCCATCCTTGCACTTGTTCCTTGATCAGACAAGGAGACAGTGAGACCATTTTCAATCCTTAATCTGATCCTATAAAACATTACTAAATATTCAATAATAAAAGTGTTGTGTCAGCAACCCAAAAATGTTTAATGAGGTACCTGAAAATACAGATAGATTATACCAGCAAAGTCAGTAAGACAACAGCCATTCAGGCAAGACATGGGACAAAAGCCAGAGGTAATAACTGCCCCCAAAAGTTAAAGGGAAAAGCACTTCCCTGATCAATGCCATTCTGCCACCTCCCTTTCTGGAAACTATTTACTTCAAGAAATATTTACAAAAAAAACAAAAAATCACCATTTCCTGAAATCTGAAGATTGTTTGTCCTCTAAAACCACCTAGCAAAGTAGCTTAGCTTTCCACTCGTCATTGACGCCCCAGTGTTCTTTTCCATCTGTGTGTACCTAGGGTGGAGAAATGGGAAAGATCCCAGATCGAAGGTGGGATCTCTCTGGGGTCACTGGGGGAATGCAAGATGACCTTTCACTAAATCTATGACCCGTTGGAAAGTAGACAGGGGTGGCATGGAGATAATAAACCTAAAATCATTTTTCCCTGTAACTGGGCTCTGGGCAATATTTGAATTTCTTTTGATAACAATTAGACTGTGGTGTAGCTCTTCTTTAGAGCCTAGGAAATATTATTGGCGTTCGTTTTGGATATTACTATTCAAAATGCTGCTACTGATTAGTAAGTCTCTTCGAGGTTATAAAAGTCAAAGAAAATGCTGGAAAATGATCCCAGAATGAAGGAGAACATAAAGACATGAAGACAACTGAAAGCAAGATATAATTTGGAATTGGATTGTTTTTTTCTCTAGCAGGTATTATTGGGCCAACAGGAGAGTTTGAGTAGGACCTGAATATTAGATGTTAGTAATGCATCAGTGTTAATTTCTTGACTTTGATGGTTGTATTTGGAAATGATGGGCATTAAATGATTCAGAAAGAAGAAAGAGGAGGAGGAGGGAAAGGAGGAAAGGAAGAAGAAACAGAAGAAGAGGTTCTTTTTACTGTCCTTGCAACTTTGCTGAGTTGGGGATTGTTTTAAAAATAAAATTATATAAAAGAAACTCAATAAAATAAATCATTCAAATCTTAATACTTCTTTGTGATTTCATGCACTCTCAAATCTGCAAAGTCTGCAACTACTCCATTAATGCAATGGCTTTCTGCATCAATGACTTATTGCTTCATGACAAGTCACCCCAAAACATGGTGGCTTAAAATAACAATGATCTCTTTAGCTCAGAATTCTATGGGTCAGAAACATTGAATGGGATCAGCTATGCAATTCTTCTGGTAGGCTGGGCTGGGCTTACTCATGCGTTTGCAGTGAGTTGCCAGTCCCATGGGGAGCCCCTGCTTCTGGGGATTGTCTGGCTGTCAGCTGAGACCACAAAGGCAACTAGGCTGTGTATTTGTTGTCATCTACTCAGCCAGGCTGAGTGTGTTCCCCTGGCTGCTCAAGGTTCTAAAAGCACTTAGATAGTAAACCCAATGTACATCTTCGACATTTTCAAGTCTCCACTCGCCTCACAGATGCTGCTGTCCCATTGGCAAAGCAAGCCACACAGACAAGCGTAGGGTCCATGTAGGAAGGCCCCATCAAACTGCACCAATATTGGGTGTCATTACAGCAATCAAGCCACCACACTCCCATATCTCCATATCTAACTCTGCTTTCTCATCCTACTTAAACTGCCTGTTAGACATCTCTTCAAGTTGTCCTCCCTGAATTTCAAATTTTACTTCTATGAAATTCATCATATCCGAGATGGCCAAATAGGAACAGCTCCAGTCTACATCTCCCAGCACGAGTGACACATAAGATAGGTGGTTTCTGCATTTCCAACTGAGGTACTGGGTTCATCTCACTGAGGCTTGTCAGACAGTGGGTGCAGCCCACTGAGCATGAGCTGAAGCAGGGTGAGGAATCGCCTTACCTGGGAAGGGCAAGGGGTTGGGGAATTCCCTTTCCTAGCCAAGGAAAGCTGTGACAGAGGGCACCTGGAAAATTGGGTCACTCCCACCCTAATACTGTGCTTTTCCAACAGTCTTAGCAAATGACACACCAGGAGATTATATCCTCTGCCTGGCTCAGAGGGTCCCATGCCCATGGAGCCTCCCTCATTGCTAGCACAGCAGTCTAAGATCGAACTGCAAGGCAACAGCGAGACTCGGGGAGGGGCACCCGCCATTGCTGAGGCTTGGGTTGGTAAGCAAAGCAACCAGGAAGCTTGAACTGGGTGGAGCCCACCGCAGCTCAAGGAGGCCTGCCTGCCTCTGTAGACTCCACCTTTGGGGGCAGGGCATAGCTGAACAAAAGGCAGCAGAAACTTCTGCAGACTTAAACTTCCCTGTCTGACAACTTTGAAGAGAGTAGTGGTTCTCCCAGTTTGCAATTTGAGATATGAGAATGGACAGACTACCTCCTCAAGTGGGTCCCTGACCCCCGAGGAGTCTAACTGGGAGGCTCCTCCCAGTAGGGGCCAACTGACACCTCATAGGACTGGATGCCCCTCTGAGACAAAGTTTCCAGAGGAACAATCAGACAGCAACATTTGCCCTTCTGCAATATTTGCTGTTCTGCAGCCTCCACTGGTAATACCCAGGCAAACAGGGTCTGGAGCGAACCTCTAGCAAACTCCAACAGACCTGCAGCCGAGGGTCCTGACTGTTAGAAGGAAAACTAACAAACAGAAAGGACATCCACACTAAAACCCCATCTGTATGTCACCATCACCAAAACCAAAGGTAGATAAAACCACAAAGATAGGGAGAAACAAGAGCAGAAAAACTGAAAATTCTAAAAATCAGAGCACCTCTTCTCCTCCAAAGGAATGCAGCTCCTCATCAGCAACAGAACAAAGCTGGATGAAGAATGACTTTGACAAGGTGAGCGAAGAAGGTTTCAGATGATCAGTAATAATAAACTTCTCCGAGCTAAAGAAGGATGTTCGAACCCATCGCAAAGAAGCTAAAAACCTTGAAAAAGATTAGCCGAATGGCTAACTAGAATAAACAGTGTAGAAAAGACCTTAAATGACCTGATGGAGCTGAAAACCATGGCACAAGAACTACATGACGCATACACAAGCTTCAGTAGCAGATTCGATCAACCGGAAGAAAGGGTATCAGTGATTGAAGATCAAATGAATGCAATGAAGTGAGAAGAGAAATTTAGAGATAAAAGACTAAAAAGAAAGGAACAAAGCCTCCAAGAAATATGGGACTATGTGAAAAAACCAAATCTACATCTCATTGGTGTACCTGAAAGTGATGGGGAGAATAGAACCAAGTTGGAAAGCACTCTTCAGGTATTATCCAGGAGAATTTCCCCAACCTAGCAAGGCAGGCCAACATTCAAATTCTGGAAATACAGAGAACACCACAAAGATACTCCTCGAGAAGAGCAACTGCAAGACACATAATTCCCAGATTCACCAAAGTTAAAATGAAAGAAAAAATGTTAAGGGTAGCCAGAGAGAAAGGTCGGGTTACCCACAAAGGGAAGCCCATCAGACTAACAGCGGATCTCTCAGCAGAAACTCTACAGGGCAGAAGAGAGTGGGGACCAAAACTCAACATTCTTAAAGAAAAGAATTTTCAACCCAGAATTTCATATCCAGCCAAACTAAGCTTCATAAGTGAAGGAGAAATAAAATCCTTTACAGACAATCAAATGCTGAGAGATTTTTGTCACCACCAGAAGGAAGCACTAAACATGGAAATTATCAGCCACTGCAAAAATATGCCGAATTGTAAAGACCGTCAATGCTAGGAAGAAACTGCATCAACTAATGAGCAAAACAACCAGCTAACATCATAATGACATGATCAAATTCACACATAACAATATTAACTTTAAATGTAAATGGGCTAAATACTCCAATTAAAAGACACAGACTGGCAAATTGGATAAAGAGTCAAGACCCATCAGTGTGCTGTATTCAGGAGACCCGTCTCATGTGCAGAGACACACATAGGCTCAAAATAAAGGGATGGAGGAAGATCTACCGAGCAAATGGAAAACAAAAAAAGCAGGGGTTGCAATCCTAGTCTCTGATAAAACAGAGTTTAAACAAAGAACAGAAGAGACAAAGAAGGCCATTACATAATGGTAAAGGGATCAATTCAACAAGAAGAGCTAACTATCCTAAATATATATGCACCCAATACAGGAGTACCCAGATTCATAAAGCAGATCCTTAGAGACCTAAAAAGAGACTTAGATTCCCAAACAATAATAATGGGAGACTTTAACACACCACTGTCAACATTAGACAGATCAACGAGACAGAAAGTTAACAAGGATATCCGGGAATTGAACTCAACTCTGCACCAAGCAGACCTAATAGACATCTACAGAA
>NW_012101754.1:2325548-2326167 GCF_000951045.1 Mandrillus leucophaeus | reverse complement strand
AATGCCATCCCCATCAAGCTACCAATGAGTTTCTTCACAGAATTGGAAAAACTACTTTAAAGTTTATATGGAACCAAAAAAGACCCCACATTGCCAAGGCAATCCTAAGCCAAAAGAAGAAAGCTGGAGGCATCACGCTACCTGACTTTAACTATACTACAAGGCTACAGTAACCAAAACAGCATGGTACTGGTACCAAAACAGAGATATAGATCAATGGAACAAACAGAGTCCTCAGAAATAATACCACACATCTACAGCCACCTGATCTTTGACAAATCTGACAAAAACAAGAAATGGGGAAAGCATTCCCTATTTAATACATGGTGATGGGAAAACTGTCTAGCAATACGTAGAAAGAAAACTGGATCCCTTCCTTACACCTTATACAAAAATTAATTCAAGATGGATTAAAGACTTAAATGTTAGACCTAAAACCATAAAACCCCTGGAAGAAAACCTAGGCAATATCATTCAGGACATAGGCATGGGCAAGGGCTTCATATCTGAAACACCAAAAGCGATGGCAACAAAAGCCAAAATAGACAAACGGGATCTAATTAAACTAAAGAGCTTCTGCACAGCAAAAGAAACTACCATCAGAGTGAACAGGAAACCT
>NW_012101754.1:2321231-2322182 GCF_000951045.1 Mandrillus leucophaeus | reverse complement strand
AACTAAGATCAGAGCAGAACTGAAGGAGATAGAGACACAAAAACCCTTTAAAAAGTCACTGAATCCAGGAGCTGGTTTTTTGAAAAGATCAACTAAATTGATAGACCACTAGCAAGACTAATAAAGAAGAAAAGAGAGAAGAATCAAATAGACGCAATGAAAAATGATAAAGGGTATATCACCACCGATCCCACAGAAATACAAACTACCATCAGAAAATACTATAAACACCTCTACACAAATAAACTAGAAAATCTAGAAGAAATAGATAAATTCCTGGACACATACACCCTCCCAAGACTAAACAAGGAAGAAGTTAAATCCCTGAATAGACCAATAACAGGCTCTGAAATTGAGGCAATAATTAATAGTTTACCAATTTAAAAAAGTCCAGGAGCAGACAGCTTCACAGCTGAATTCTACCAGAGGTACAAAGAGGAGCTGGTACCATTCCTTCTGAAACTATTCCAATCAATAGAAAAAGAGGGAATTCTCCCCAATTCATTTTACGAGGCCAGCATCATCCTGATACCAGAGCCTGGCAGAGACACAACAAAAAAAAGAGAATTTTAGACCAATATCCCTGATGAACATTGACGCAAAAATCCTAAACAAAATACTGGCAAGCTGAATCCAGCAGCACGTCAAAAAGCTCATTCACCATGATCAAGTGGGTTTCATCCCTGAGATGCAAGGCTGGTTCAACATACACAAATCGATAAATGTAATCCATCATATAAATAGAACCAAAGACAAAAACCACACAATTATCTCAAGAGATGCAGAAAAGGCCTTCAACAAAATTCAACAGCCCTTCATGCTAAAAACTCTCAATAAATTAGGTATTAATGGGACTCATCTCAAAATAATAAGAGCTATTTATGACAAACCCACAGCCAATATCATACTGAATGGGCAAAAACTGGAAGCATTCCCTTTGAAAACTGGCAC
>NW_012101754.1:2282945-2319356 GCF_000951045.1 Mandrillus leucophaeus | reverse complement strand
AAAGAAATTTACAAGAAAAAATCAAACAACCCCATCAAAAAGTGGATGAAGGATACGAACAGACACTTCTCAAAAGAAGACATTTATGCGCCAACAGACACATGAAAAAATGCTCATCATCACTGGCCATCAGAGACATGCAAATCAAAACCACAATGAGATACCATCTCACACCAGTTAGAATGGTGACCATTAAAAAGTCAGGAAACAACAGGCGCTGGAGAGGATGTGGAGAAATAGGAACACTTTTACACTGTTGGTGGGACTGTGAACTAGTTCAACTATTGTGGAAGACAGTGTGGCAATTCCTCAAGGATCCAGAACTAGAAATACCATTTGACCCAGCAATCCCAATCCTGGGTATATACCCAAAGGATTATAAATCCTGCTGCTATAAAGACACATGCACATGTATGTTTATTGTGGCACTATTCACAATAGCAAAGACTTGGAACCAACCCGAATGTCCATCAATGATAGACTGGATTAAGAAAATGTGGCACATATACACCATGGAATACTATGCAACCATAAAAAAGGATGGGTTCATGTGCTTTGTAGGGACATGGATGAGGCTGGAAACCATCATTCTGAGCAAACTATCACAAGGACAGAAAACCAAACATCACATGTTCTCACTCATAGGTGGGAACAGAACAATGAGAACACTTGGACACAGGATGGGGAATTTCACACACTGGGCCTGTCGTGGGGTTGGGGGAAGCGGGAGGGATAGCATTAGGAGATATACCTAATGTAAATGATGAGTTAATGGGTGCAGCACATCAACATGGCACATGTATACATATGTAACAAACCTGCACGTTGTGTACATGTACCCTAGAATTTAAAGTATAATAATAATAATAATAAAAAATTGTCTGTCTCAAAAAAAGGAAGCGTCTGTCAAATTGCTGCAACAGTTTCTAAACACACAGTCCCAATTTCCCCACTCATCTCTTCATGGACCCATGACAAACAGCTACTGGACTGAGAGCTACCCTTTGAGAAGCACCTAAGTTAGGAGCCCTTCACTACTGATGGTCCAGCTAGTTTCTTGCCTAACCTTATCCTCCAGTCCACCCATTCCCCCACACCCCAACTCTTCCTGCAAAATGTTATTTATGCATTTGTGCATTCATTCACTTGCATATTATTTATTTATTTGTTTGTTTATTTGTTGACTTGGGTTCCCCCAATGTATAATCCATCTCTGTTCCTTCCCACATGCTCCTTTCTCTTCCTCTTCGCATCTTTGTGACCGGAAAACTCCTGAGCAGATGCTGCATGGTCTATAGTCTTCCTATCTGCTGCTCTGTGTGGCAGCTGCCTGCCAGGCCCTGTTTCATCCCTGATACGATGGTTGGTTGTCATTGCCTTCCTCGATGCTCCTGTGTGGCTGCCAGCTCTCTGATTAGTGTGGTCTCTCCCCGCCTTAACAGTTGCAGGTCACTGAGTCCTGCTGCCTCCACCAACGCTGCTGCAGCACTGGTGCTACTGTAAGAAAGGAAGATTTCCTCACTGAATTACTGAAGCCATTTGATCCTTTTAGTGAAATCCTGCTTATTCCATTCCTCTCTCCGTTCTCCTTAGGTAACTGGGGAAATGCATTTGAAGACGGCTTCAGAAAACATTCAAAGACACCACCTTGTATCTCATCAACTTTGCCAAACGCCTACTCTGTCTGTTATTCAGCTGGCTGCAATAAAAGCAGAAAGAAAAGCACATCCGCACCAGAAAAGCACCACTTAGAGCGGTTCAAGAAAGACCAGAATCATGGGATGGTACCGGTGGTTGGAGTAATTCATGGAAGAGTACTAAGTGGTGACTAGGACTTTCGTCTTGACAGACAGTTCTCCGTGAGTCCTTCTCATTTTCATGCGTCTTCTGAGCAGAGGCATGACAACCTTTTTTCTCTTTTCAAAAATGTACATGAACAGTTGGAAGATAGGAAGTGTCTTCTTACGGAGCAGAGGGAAGAATGTTGTACAGTACAATAAAGATAGTGTCTCCAGGCAGGGTGCAGTGGCTCACACTTGTAATCCCAGCATTTTGGGAGGCCAAGGTGGGTGGATCGCCTGAGGTCAGAAGTTCCAGATCAGCCTGGCTAACATGGTGAAAACCCATCTCTACTAAAACAATACAAAAATTAGCCAGGCGTGGTGGAGGGTGCCAGTAATCCCAGATATTTGAGAGGCTAAGGCAGGAGAATTGCTTGAACTCAGGAGGCAGAGGTTGCAGTGAGCTGAGATCGTGCCATTGCACTCCAGCCTGGGTGACAAGAGCAAAAATCTGTCTCTCAAAAAAAAAAAAAAAGTAATGTCTCCCTCCTGGGCAAAACGTAGGTAGGTTTGCTTGCATCTCGTTTATTACCAAATATTGGAGTCCCCTAAGCTGAGGGTTTCTCAAATACACGTGCAACATTCGGGACCCCGAATGAGATCACATCATTTACAGGGACATGGATGAAGCTGGAAACCATCATCCTCAGTAAACTAACACAGAAACAAATAACCAAACACCACATGTTCTCACTCATAAGTGGGAGTTGAACAATGAGAACACATGGACACAGGGAGGGAAACATCACACACTGGGACCTGTCAGCAGGTGGCGGGGCAAGGGGAGGGATAGCATTTGGACAAATACCTAATGCATGTGGGGCTTAAAACCTAGATGACAGGTTGACAGATCCAGGAAACCGCCATGGCATGTATATACCTATGTAACAAACCTGCACGTTCTGCACATGTATCCCAGAATTTAAAATTTTAAAAAAATAAATAAAATAAAAATACATTAATTAATTAATTAATTAATCTAATTAAACATCCAGGACCCCCCTGTGTGTCCCCATGAGACTTGGGAGGCGAAAGAAACTGACACCAGTATTCATTGCATGCCACTTGCTCTGCAGGGAGGACAAAGTTCTTTGTCTCTTACCCAGGAGAGTTGTATCTTCTATCAGCATCCGTGAGTCAGTGGCAGGCTTAAGTGTTAGCTCGAAAGTGGGGTAAAGTAACACAGTTCTTGACATTTCGAGGAGGTCAGGGAGCTCTTTTCCAGGTCCCACTTGAGCTAAGACATACAGGCTTTGTGTAAGTTAGCCGTAAGGACATTCTAGAAGACAAAGAGTAAAGCACATAGCAGGGCATGGCGGCATCCCCTCATGACACATTTAGGAAAATTCAAGTAGAACAGGATGACCAGATCATCGCCAAAGACTTTGCAGACAGCTGTGAAACTAAACCGATGTATTCAGTTTAGACTTAGGGTTCATTTTGAGTGAAAATTTTGAACAGCATTAAGCATAGTCTACATTAGCTAATGCAGTACTTCCCAAACAGCTGTCAAAGAAACATTTTGTAGTTTTCCTTGCAAGGTAGCGTTAATCGTGTGCCAAGAAAAATAGACTTTCCTTGCACAATTAAGTTAGTTTGTTAATGGCAAGCAAAGTTCGATACTTTTTTTACTGAAGCCCTTCTGGATACTTTAAAACGTCAATAAATATTTTGAATCACCCAATGGGAACTGTAGCATACAGTCTAGCTAGCCTCAGCTAATCTGATCAGATATCCTTTGTTTGGGGAACCCTGATTAACATTTCCCAGAACCATTGTTCTGCTCCTCCCGATATGAGTAATGTCTGTCTAGTCCGTTTAAAAATCACTATAGCATTATTATAAACAAACAAATAAAATTACAAATGAGTAAAATTAATCTTTAGCTGGATTTGCTTTGAAAATATATCTATATGGTTAGGATCCTGTGATCCTAGCCTTGATCACCTAAAGGAAGTAAAATTCTGCAGAGGCTTTTGCATGCATCTGTTCTCTGCTCCAATGACCTGCAAAATAATAAATCATTTCATTAATTACACAGGAACATGTTAACTCATATACCTAACCTCTAGTTAACTAAGTTGTTGTAGAACAATTTTCATAATGCTGAAATATATATATACACATACACACACACACATACACACACACACACATATATGTGTGTATAGTACAATAGAACACAGAAGTTTGGAGGTTTACCCTGTATAATTCAGACATTATTTACTTTGCTGAAGAATGCCCTCGGAGTCTTATTGCACTCTAGGTCATTGAAAATATAGTATTGCACACATATCACTTTAATATGGAAATATATATTATATATAACAATATATGTATTATATCTGCATTAATATATATTATATATATATATGTTGAAAATACCTAGACAAGTTTTTCTTAACTCTAAAACAAAAAGAATTAGGAAGTCAAGCAGGGCAAAGTTGATAGCCCTTTGATTGTTAGCCATTTTATAGCTGAAACAATGGCTTAATTATTGTTACAAGCACACACTAAAATAAAAAGCAAATATTGTTTCCTTAAAGTTGAAGGGAGGATTGATTGAAAAGCTCCACTGGCCAAAAATATTTGGAAGAGTTTGCCATCATCTGCTTCAGCCTGTTGAATGGCAGAGATTCAACGCACTGGCTCTCCAATGTTTTGGGAAAAAAAGGATTCTAATCTATCGTTACTTCACCATTGAATCCCCCAGCCACCACTATGTTGCCATATAGAAGATATTCAGTCAATGTCTAGTAAATGAATAAATGAATGTTTCACCTTATAATTGATTTGATAACTATATTGTATGATTTTGAGCATGTTTGCTGATTTCTATGAAATTCTTTACCACCAATCCAGCTGATTCAGATGACTAAGAAAGTTCATTAGAGACACAGAGAAAATACAAAAGAAATGTTTAAATGATTTATCAGGAGCAATAACTAAATTATTAAAATCCTGAGGATTATATGGAGTGAAACACTACAGTACAGCAAACAGATAACATTCTGTTTACATAGATTTCACATTTAAGTTGAAAAGCAAACAAAATTATCTTCTCTTTGGTAAAATCATGGATAGGGTTTTACAATTTTCATTTATTTCAACTCTGAGTTTCTCATATGAAGTAGTGTTTATTTCATATAATCCTCTGGATTTTAACAAAGGAATACTTTGTTATTTAAAATGTCATGCTGCTGAGTGAGAAACTTATGCTGAAATCAATAAAAGATTTAAACTGCATAGGCCAGTTTTCTTTTCCCATCTCGCACTGATTCGGCCTCCCCAGGTCCATGGGCTTTGTCCCTCCATTGTTTGTTAGTCTTGGCGTCGCCAGGATAATCCCCAGCTGCAAATTTCTCTTCCCCGATTTGCATGCATGAGGACTCACTGCCACCCAGAGCCATAAATTATTTGTGCATATTAGCCCCGTATCATGACCTTTCATGATGAAAAAAAAAAGATTCCCAACCTCGAAGGATTTATCATCTATATGGAGAGAAAGTCAAATGCAAAATTAACTGTTCTGCAAAACGGAATTCATTTCCTCATCCATTCATTAAGTCATTATTGATTCATTCAGCAACATTTATTTACCGCATGTGAAGGTACTGCTTCTGTGGAAGATACTGTGGATATAAAGATGAATAAAATATCTCAGTCTACTGCCATCCTCCTACTTCCCTGCCTGCCTTTCCAGAACCTTGGCTTTGGCTTTCATCCAGGCTCTATAGTCCCTCAACAACCACAAAACACCGTTGTCTACAGTTTTCTCTGGGACCCTCCAGCCCTATAGGTAGTTGCCCAATCTTCCTCAAGCAAAATTTTTTTCAACTCCCCTCTTCAAAAGCTTTTAATCCCACAACCTAGGGAGTAAATTATAAATTCTCTAATTGACAACAATTGAAGCCCCCTGATATGCTGGCCCCTATCTATTTCCAGTCTTAAGAAACTAACATGACAGGAGTGACTTGCATTGCCCTAGTCCTTTCATACATACTATTTCAGACCCAGTGCCCTATGAATTATTTTCACAGTAACATTGGAGATTCGCAGAGTACTGTCATGTGTATCCCAACGCACTTCATTTTCCTCCTGGGCACACCAAAGTCTCGATTTCTAAGCCCCTGACATCTAAGTGGAACCATGGGACTGGTTCTTGTCTATGGAGTGTGAACAGACTTAATGCACTTCTACATCTGCTCCCTAAAAGATTGCCCACACTCTTTCCCTCTTTCTTCCCCTCTGGTGGTGAATGTGGAGACCTGTGTGGGAGACAAAGGCATCTCAAGATGAAGTGCTCAAAACCCATGCTGCAGCAGAGCTCCCACCCCTAGAAACCAAATTAAACTCCGATGTTAGAAAACATTCCATTTTTATTGTTTTAAGTCCCTGAGATTTCAGAGCTTGTTTGTTATTGCAGTGCAAGCTAGCTTATTCTAACCATCCAGCCAGAAATTAAGTACATCCTTTTAGACATGAGAAAACTAAGGTTCCAAAAGGTAAATGACACCCAAATGCATATGGTTAATAAGTAGAAGGATTATGTATTAGTCCATTCTCACACTGCTATAAAAATATTACAAGACTGGATAATTTATAAAGGAAAGAGGTTTTATTCACTCACAGTTCCTCAAGGCTGTGGGATGCCTCACGAAACTTACAATCATGGTAGAAGGCAAAGGACCTTCTTCACATGGCAGCAGGAGAGAGAAGAGTGAGGAGCAAAGGGGGAAGAGTCCCTTATAAAACGATCAGATCTCCTGAGAACTCACTCACTGTCATGAAAACAGAGATTTGGGTGGGGACATAGCCAAACCATATCAGACTATAAACTCAGATCATCATGTTCAGATCACTGAAACTTTCCACTTCAACCTCTTCCTTTTCTGCCATTCATGCAATGATCCCCCTCATAGGTCATTTAGCACAGCTACACAGAAATGCTTCCTTAAATTCACAGTGCACTTCCTCACCTCCATCCTTTGTCCACAGTAGTACCCACGGAGAAGGCTCTTCCCTCATTATATGCTTTGAAACCTGTACTTCAGGGTCTGACTCAGTCTCCACACGGAGCCTTTCCTGCTGCTCCTGAACAGAGCAAATCCTCTCACCTCTGTGATCATGCAGCATCTTGTCTCTCACTTTCTCATAACTCCTATCATATCATAGATCTGCATATACTGTCTCCCCATTAAACCAAAGGCTTCTCAAGGACAAAGACCATGTTTAATTCCTTTTTGTACAACCCACTTTGTCTAGCCCTGTACCTTGTGCATGAGGTGCTCAATAAATGTTTGATTTTAGTTAAATTCACATTTTAAAGCCTTTAGAAATTTTAATACATTTTCCACTTCTATTAATTATTTTAAATGATCCTGGCCTCAAGACAACATTTAAGGTGTCATGACTTCTCTTTTGAAAGTGCCACTTCAGTAGCAGCATTTCAAAGACAAAAGACAGGCACTATATGCGGTATTGGGTTTCACATCGCTTTGCACATAAGTCACCCAATAATCATGTCAAATGAATAAATGTGGTGGTTTAACTGTTTAATCTATCATTAGTACGTGCATGGACTTACAGTGAATGTCAATGAAAGTCACTTCTGATAATAATACAGAAGGATAATATATGCAAAGGATCTCCGGACATGGTGTCCACTTTGATCTTCCTTTTAAATACAATACTTTAGTTCTGATTTTTAAAGTGTACTTTGACATCCTCTGATCTTCTCTAATGAGCCACTTGATTATATAAGGGCCTTGCCTTGTGTTTTAGAAATGAATTTGCAGTCTCTGTTAGCCAGAGCTGGACTTCGGAAATATGAATAGTGGAACAGATTATTAACAAGCACTTGCTCTTACTTTACTTTTGTTACCACAAACCAATTCACTTCAGCAATATTTACCTACTAAAAACAAAGTACATAAACTGGAACATGTCTTTAAAAATGAATTGCTTCTAAATAAACTTTAGATGCAATTAGAATTATGATACTTATTATGAAGGGCTGTGTCTCCTTCCATTTGGCACTAGTGACAAAGGTTAAAAATGTCCTTCTATAAAAATACCACATCATTAAACAAAGCAACTCTGTAATTATCCACTACACAACTGGATAAATTCCAAGTTTTATAATTATTTTAACCTGCATATAATCTACTTGTACAAAAAAAAAAAAAAAGATAAGTCCAAAGGATAGAAGAATAGATTTTCTCTTCAGCACGATTTAGTTTTGTTCTCACTTCTGGAAATTCATTCTGCTCCTCTTGTTTGAAAAATTAAAATAACAAATATCAAGAATTTTCCACTCCTTCTATCTTTCTCTTTAAGTAACGATGCAAGCATATGGCTGTGGAACGTCAGACTTTCTGCCTGTGCATTGCTAAAATCCGGCACTGGGAATGAGACATAAAGTGGTATCTAGCATATTAAAAATTCAAGCCCCACAAGCAACAGGTGCAAGAGTAATGCCTGAGGAGAAGTTGAAGGATCTCATTATAATCATCTGATAGAGGCAAAATTCTCTAAAAGGCAAATCCTTGTTTCCCAATAGGATCAAGTTGCACCCGTGGAGGCAAAGTCCCACCACTTCTCCAGTGTTGCACTTCCAAAGGTTTCCATCTAAACTGCACATCTTTTCAAAGTACCAAGGCGCCAGGCTCTCTCACCAAGGTCCAGATAAATGTCCAGCTACCTCAGGGGTTCCCACAACGGCCCCTCTGCCACACTGAGAAGAAGGCTATCTCCTGTGGGTACCTCTACAGAAGGAAAGCATTCTGCACTATCCAACACACGCTGAGATGAAAAAGAGTAAACACTTTTAAAAAATCATCCTTCGAAATTTCCAGGTCACTGGAATTTAAAATCATGGTGATGACCAAGTACTTTCATCAAATATCCATGAAATACCTTAGGCATTTTTCTGAGTACAAATCCTAATACCTTGGCCAGGTTTCCCCTTTGAGTGGGTGCCCCTGTTGGCTATTTAGTTATTAACTGTGAAAGTGGTGTTCTTGCTGTAGGCTCAGACCACTTCCCCACAGCACATTGAGCGAAGGCACCCAAATTCCGGGAAGCTGCATGGACTTTCTATAAATGAAAAATCTAAAAAATAATGACAACTGTTGAAGTTGCATTCAGAGCTTACTATTAGTGCCTAATAACTTCCAGAAGATCACTGTTACCTTCTGGAAAATTGTAAAACAGAACATGTTGACCAGTGAGTTACAGGGTCCAACTCCAATATCCCTCAGGGACTTACCTCCCAGTTTGGATATTCAGACCTGGGGAGAAAGAGAGCAGTGTAATGACTGCAGTTGTCCAGGCAAATCAGCCTGTATTTGTCTTTCAGTCTTCCCCTTTCTGAGTTTCGGAATATAAACATACAATTAAATTATCTGATTTCTACACATATTGAACACTAAATGTAAGTTACTTGGAGCAATTAAGCATATATCTACTTGGTACTTACCATGCCAGACAGTCTGCTATTGTTTTACAGAAATTATCATTTTTATTCCACAAGACAAGCCCACTATTTTTTTTTCACATGAGAAAACTGAGGTTCTAGTAATTTAAGTGACTTCCTCAAGGTCACCCAATAAAGAAGTGATATAACTGGACACCTGTCTTCACAGCCCATGCTTTCTACTACGACATATTACTTCTGTGAATTTTAAGTTCAAAATGCTGACTTTATGTTTCTTAATCTCAAAATCTTGTTTTCTTTTCTTTGTTGGTAAAATTGTGACATTCCCAAGGGCATGGCTAATAATTGACAATGGTGGGTACTGAATGTTGGATTTGGTGCTCTTTTTCCGTATAACATCTTCAAAGTCACTGGACATGTGGTCTTAATCTGCCATTTTTTTCTTCCTCTAGTCTCCTTCCTCTCAAAACTTGGGGATCACCCTGAAAGCTCCTTACTTCTCCCTGACACACATCCCATCCATTAAAACGACCTGTTAGTTCTACTTTCAAAATATCATTCAAATTCATCGCTTCTCTCCAGCTCCAACAACAGCTCTAGGGCTAGTTGCCATCATCCCCTCCATGAGGCTGAGCGATACCCCCTCATCCATTGCTTTTCCTTCCAATACCCCCAGTAGAGAGGAAGCTTTTGGAAATGCAAATCAGTCTACGGTAACCCATACTTAAAACTCATCAGTGACTTCTTGTTTCACTTGGGATTACCCTGGTCCTTTGTCACCTGCTTTCCCTCATACTTCTTTGAAAATATCAAGTTCCTTCCCACTTCAAGGGTTTTATACACACTATTCCTTCTATCTGGAGCACTCTTCTTCATTCAGCTTCAAATATACTTCCTCATGGGAGATTCCTGTCCCTTTACTCCTGTTTAAACTGGGTCCTCTCCTTGCCCTCTACTATGAACTGAATTGTGTCCCGCAAACATTCGTATATTGAAGCCTTAGCCCCCAATGTGACGATGTTTGGAGATGGGGGCTTTGAAAGATGATTGGGTTAGAAGAGGTCATGAGGGTGGGGCCCTTATGATGGAATCAGTGCCCTTATAAGAAGAGGCTAGAGTGCTCTCTTGTTCTTGCTCTCTCTATTTCTCTCTCTCCCTCTTTCTCTTTTTCCCGGTCATGATGTAAGGACACAGCAAGACAGTGGCTGTCTACAAGCCAAAAAGAGAGTCCCTACCAGAACCCAACCATGTTGGCATCCTGATCTCAGACTTGCAGCCTCCAGAATTGTAATACAATAAATTTCTGCTGTTTAAACCACCCAATATGTGGTATTCTGTTATAGCAACCTGAGCAAACAAATACACCCTCTTTTGTGGTTTTCCTAGTTAAGATATGGGCTAAACAGCAATAACAAATAGATCAAAAGATGCAATGATTTAAATAAGATGAAAATTCATTCCTCTGCCCCATTATAATCCATAGTCCAAGACTATATGGGAAGTTCTACAGTCTCCAACTCACGGTTTCTATCTTGCAGTAGAAGGCTGCAGTTTCAGTTATTATATTCCAGCCAGCAGGAAGCAGGGAAAGACCAAGAGAATATACTTGATAATAAAAATAATAGGCCGGGTGCAGTGGCTCAAGCCTGTAATTCCAGCACTTTGGGAGGCCGAGACGGGTGGATCACAAGGTCAGGAGATCGAGACCATCCTGGCTAACACGATGAAACCCCGTCTCTACTAAAAAGTACAAAACACTAGCCGGGCTAAGTGGCGGGTGCCTGTAGTCCCAGCTACTCGGGAGGCTGAGGTAGGAGAATGGCGTAAACCTCGGAGGCGGAGCTTGCAGTGAGCTGAGATCCGGCCACTGAACTCCAGCCTGGGCGACAGAGTGAGACTCCGTCTCAAAAAAATAAAAATAAAAATAATAATAATAATAATAATTCTGTTTATTTACCACTGGCCAGAACTTAGTCACTTGAGCAGCTTGCAAAAAATGCCAGATGCCTGGTCATGTTCTTGGCTGAAATTCAAGCATTCTCTGATTAAAGATGGACAGATGAAAGAATGGAATTGATGAAAAGCGAGCAGTCTCTGTATTTTCTCTTCACAAGTTGTATTTCAATTAATAGTTACATATTTATTTGGTTGACAATTTGTTCAATGACTCTCTTCTCTTTTGAACATATGCTTGATAAGGGGGAAACATTATACATGCTTGGATCAGCACAATGTTCCCATGCTGGGCACAGTTGCTAGAATACATTGGATGATTCGTAAATATTTGATGATTGGATGAGTAGAAAATGTGTTCTTTAAGTATCATGCAATCTAATATGTCCACCTTCTGCTAAATAAACTCCTCAGGGGATAAAGCATATACTCTATATGTGTGGATACAGGCATCTCCAGCCAACCCTGAGGACTCCAATGCTGCTTCCACTCCTTCAGCACCCATTTCTTCCTTAATACCTTCATCTGGGGCTTCTGAACACTCCATTGTAACTTTTTTCTTGGCCAGATCTCTTTCTCACACTAGTATTACATCTATTACTACCAACCACTTTCTGTTGTTCTTAGAATTCTTTCCACCTTGGTTCTCCCCCTCTTAACAAATGCTACCTTCAAACCCCAAATCAAATAGGCTAGTTACCTTCAAGTTATTTTTTATCCTTCTTTCATTCCACAATTCATCTTTACTCACTGATTCATCAATTCCTTCTTTCATTCAGCAGCTATTTATATCTGTTCTGTATACTGTACTAATCAGCAAGAATACAAAATATGTAATATAAGCTTTCCTAAGGAAGCTCAGAGTCTACTTGACTTGAGTATTTTGGGGACAAACTGGAAAGTAAACCATTCAAATGCAATGCAACGGGTGCTATGATAGAGATATGTTTAGAAAACTACGGAAACACAATTATTGAGTACCTACTACTATTGCCTCATTGGATCTGTTGTTATCCTCAGATCATCCCAACTGTAAAGATAAGGAAACTGAGAATCAGAGTTAAAGAATATGCCCAAGGTTAGACTACCAGGAAGTGAGAAAGCAATTGTTAATTCAATACTATCTGATAACAAACTCACTACGTTTTCCCTCTGCAATGCACTAATGCAAATTCTGTCCTGCTCTAATGCAAGTTCTCTTAAGATGGCACCTAGTTCTGCCTCTTCTCATCAACAAACACCCAGCTCAAGCCAGACCCACATGGCATCCTCAATAGATAAATGTAATGGCTTCCCATGTTCTTTGCTTCAATCTAGAATCCTTGTCAGAACAGCAGCCACTACCAGAGGGAAGATGGTGCAGAGGAAAAAAACACCTGTGTTTGCTAGTTATCAGTTTTGTATTGCTACAAACTACTCCAAAACTCTGTGGAATAAAACAATTTATTATCTTTCATAGTTCTAAGTGTTGACTGGGCTCAGCTAGGCAGTTCTTGCTCAGGGTCTCTTGTGCAATTACAGTTGTTTGCTGGCAGGGACTGGAATCATCAGAAGGTTTCTTCATTTACATTTCTGGTGCTGGGGCTAAGACACTGGAACAACTGGGGATTGGTCAGATGTCTCATATTGTTGGCTTGTGCTACCTCATAGGACAGCAGTTGCAGGGTAGTTAGATTTTGTACCTGGCAACTGGCTATTCTTAGAGCAAACTCAGTTTCTTAGCTATAAAATGTCGAAAGCAATGCCTAACTCATTGGGTTGCTATGAGAATTAATTGGAATTGAGTGTATAAAATGCCAGGTAGCAGGTAGGTTCTCGGTAAGTGTTAGTTCTCTTTCCCCATCATGTTCCACCCTCATTCCCTAGCAGGTGATAGAACAGGATTTTTATAAGTTTGTTAAATGAATGAATGAGTGAAACTACACAATGCATGGAGCTTCCAAAGAAATCATCCAAGACACTATTCATAATGTTACCCTCCTGCTTAAGAATGTGTAGAACCTTTGAGTTGCTGAACACAGAACTCTGGGCCCACCAGCCTCTGCTCTCCATTCCCCATGACTCCTGCAGGCAGACCTCAAGGGCTCTCCTGATGGATCCCAGCCCTCCCTCTGACACAGACAATGGTGACACAACCTAGCATGTGTTTACAACTGCCCCTTGCTGGCACGGGAGCCAACTGAAAGAGCCCCAGTGGCCAGGGCACAAGCAATTTAGCAACAGGATAAAGTAGTACTGTATCATAACCCAAAGTACAAATTAAATATCCATGGGTCCATACTGATATAAATAAGTGATCGAGTAAATTAATGAATGAGGGAGAAAAAACAAATCTGATGTGCAAAATGCCAAGTGATTTATGTAAATATGTCACCCTCAAGGAGGTGGAGTGTCAATCCCTACTCCTTAACTCTGAGCCACGCATAGTGACTTCTTTCCAAAGTGTACATTATGAAAAAGGAATTTTTTTAAAAGTAACTTTTCAGTGGAGAAACCTGACAAACATGACCTCAGCCAGGTAATCACGGTCAATATCACTTATAAATCATGGCCAGGCATGGAAGCCTGTACCTGTAGTCCCAGCTACTTAAGAGGCTGGGACAGGAGGATTGCTTGATGCCAGGAGTTTGAGGCTGTAAGACACTATGATCATGCCTGTGAATAGCCTCTGCACTCCAGTCTGGGCAGCATAGCAAGATCCCGTCTCTAAAAAAAGGAAAAAAAAAATTGTTATGTCATATTCACAGTGTGCTCCCTTGATATAATGTGATGAGAATTGTACTTTACCTATGTGATCTTTGTCCCAAAAACCTATAAGCCCAGTCTAATCATAAGAAAAGCCTAACTGAGGGATGGTGTTTGACCTGGCATTCTCAAAACTATCAAGGTTGTCAAGAACAAAGAAACTTGGGCCAGGCACAATGGCTCACACCTGTAATCTCAGCACTTTGAGGGGCCAAGGCAGGAGGATCACTTGAGCCCTGAAATTCAAGAACAGCCTGGGCAACAAAGTGAGACCCTATCTCTACCAAAAACACAAAAATCATCTGGGCATGGTGGTGTGCACCTGTAATCCCAGCTACTTGAGAGGCTGAAGTGGGTGGGAAGATGGCTTGAGCCCAGAAGTTGAACTCTGCAACGAGCCAACATCATGCCACTGCACTCCAGCATGGACAACAGAGAGACTCTGTCTCTGAAAGGAAAAAAAAGGAAACTTAGAGAAAATGTCACAACCAAGGAAACATGATAACTAAATGTACTGTGGTATCCTACATGAGATCCTGGCACAGAAATAAAGGACATGAGGTAAAAACTAAGGACATCTTAATAAACTGCAGACTTTAGTTAAAATAATAAATCAAGATTGTTTCATTAATTGTAACAAATGTACCATACTGATCTAAGATCTTAATAATAGAAATTAGATGCATAGTATATAGAAAACTGCTATACTATCTTTATAAGTTGCTGTAAATCTAAAATTGCTCTAAAAAATACGCTTCTATCATGGAAAAAAGTCTTCTGAGGCTC
The DNA here is from genome assembly GCF_000951045.1 of Mandrillus leucophaeus. NCBI lineage: Eukaryota > Metazoa > Chordata > Mammalia > Primates > Cercopithecidae > Mandrillus > Mandrillus leucophaeus. Next base: position 2,304,593 of record NW_012101754.1, on the reverse strand, counting down.
TGTCAGTAATGGCGATCACGCTGGGAGAGGCTCAGATGCTGGAAATAGAAGTGTTTCTCTGTTTGCATTGAGTTGGAGTATGGGCTCCACTATTTGGAATCATCTCTCCCTACTAATCCAACCTGTCCCCTGCCTGCATTCCCTTTGTTCATGGCAAACCATCTCCTAGATCCCTAAGTTCAAGATCTCACGGTTAGCCGCTCTCTTTTTGCTGCATTTTCTAAGCCCAGTTGCTTCCGTCTCTGAATTTTATTTCAAATCCAGCATCTCGACTGGATATTACTGTCTTAGCTCAGGTCCTCTGCATCAGCCATACACACGCCTATGTCATTCCCCTCCCCCAGTCTCTCCCCAGTTTCAATCCATACTCTGAGGCCAACAGAGCTAGCTTCTCCAAACAGGTATGTGATCATGTCATACCACTGAGTAAAAGTGTCCTGCTTCATCTACATAGAATGTGTACTTACCTGCACTGATAGAGGATTCTTCCCACTTACCCCAGTCCACATTTCCACTTTCCTTCCCTACCCCTCCCTTATGCGGCAGACACACCAGGTCACCACTGCACTCCACAAAACCTACCTTGGAGCTTCACGATTCATGCCATGGGGTGAAGCTCCAACAGGAATGCTCTTGTCACCCCCTCCCATCCCTGTGTTTCCTCTCTTGGTGAGCCCTTCACCCCACAAACCTCATATCAGAGTTACCTACACCAGACACCTTCTCTGACTCCCTGAGGCAGAAATCGTCCCTCTGTAGCATTGCCAACATGTGGATATGCAGATTTCCACGGGAAGGGTCTCCAATGTGCGAAGACCACATGCTCTTCACAAACATCCGCCATGCCTACAACAATGTGTCTCTCATGGTGGGTACTGAATTAACCTATGCTGAGGGCTTCTGTTCTACAACTCACCATGACCCTTCTAGACCGCAACCCCTGGGGACCCCCTACCCCGCCATGCACCACTGCTTCCCACCCTCATCAGAATCTTCTTTCTCAGATGAACGTCCCTGTCAGCTCAGCTGAGGATCAGCCAGGATGGCCTGCAGCAGGAGTCAGCAGAATTTTAAAAGAATTGGCGCTTTGAGCCTTAGTCACACAGAAGGTGACCTGACTGGTAGTTGTCTCCCTCCTTTTATGTAAAATACATTTCCTTGTGCCACAGTGATATGCTCCTAACTCAGGATGAAGCAGCTGCAGCTCAAGGGGGCAAGAAAGACTGTTTGCTTTTCCTAATAACTACAGTCTCCCAGTGCTGCCTTTCTGACTAATGAAAGAGTCCAAGATTCCAACAAGGACACTAGAGTGCCCCTTGCCTCGCCCTCAAGCCCATAGGCTGCTGTCCCACTAGACAGACTGGCAGGTTAAAGAAACTCCCAGCTCCCAGAGTCTACGAAATGCTGCCCCAAGGCAGATGGATGTACCATCAGGAACACAGGTCCCAAAAATAAAAAATGAATCACTTACAAATTAAATTAATAAAATCAGTGAAATTATAACATAAGTAAGCCAGGTGTGGTCACTCACACCTGTAATCCCAGCACTTCAGGAGGCCGAGACAAGAGGATGACTTAAGCCCAGGAATTCAAGTCCAGCCCCAGGCAACATAGCAAGACCTTGTCTCTACAAAAAAACTTTAGAAGTCAGCTAGGCATGGTGGTGTGTGACTATGGTCCCAGCCACTTGGGAGGCTGAGGCAGAAGGATCACCTGAGCCCAAGAGGTTAAGGCTACAGTGAGCCCTGATTATACCACTGCACTCTAGCCTGGGCAAAAGACTGAGGCCCCATCTCTAAACGCGCACACACACACACACACACATATAAAAGTAAGCTTACTCAAATAAATCAGATAGAATTTCAAACATGTTTATACAAATTGATGTTAAAAAGTAAGTTTAAAATTGGACCCCGGACCCCTAAATACCAAATGAATGTCAAAGACTACAATCGCAGATTGCTTTCCAGTGTTCTTTGTGAAGCACTATATATTTTATAATAAGAAAGTCATTTCTTTGTTTTTGTAAAATGTGTCTACTAATATGAATTATAAAGCCCTTGAATTTTTTCTCCAGTTTTTATTTGTTCTTTTCTGTTCTCCTAAATGGTAGTTCTTCTAACTTCTAATTCTTCAAAAACACACAGGGCTAATGATTAGGGTGGGGAGGACGATTGGCCCAAAACTACCAGAGACTAGTCAGGCCCAACTATATTGCAGTCTTTCAGGACGATACCACCCTCACTGAGGGGCACTGATTTGTTCCTACTAGGACCCAAACCTATTCTCCATGATCCTGATAATAACGGATGTGGTTCTATTCCCAAAGCAGAAATATAATGAATCTTAAAGATGAGTATTATTATGTACTGTGATTTTCTTAATAAATCTCTATTCAATTTTGTAAATGAGTATCTCAATGTCAGAAGTAACAAATATATTAATAAGAATCAAAATCAGAAAGACCACAGTTTTAGTTCAGTAGGTTCTGTATCTTATCATTAGATGGCAATAACGTAAAAAGTTTCTTTTTGTTGTTGTTGTTCTCCAAACTGATATTTGCATCAGAGTTAGCAGCTGATAAGAGATTATGAAAATTCTGGCTAAAATTAAAATGCCAAAACTGGATCTTCTGGATAATGAGAAACTGATTGCCTCTATTACTAAAGAGGAAATGAAAGCAGCAACAGAGAAATTTGCAAGTAGCAAACCTCCTGTGGTGATGAGTATCAATTGCAATAGGATAAAGCTTTTGGGAGAGAATCAAAAGATCTGTGAAGCAGGATTTAGGAGAACTGTCTACTTACAAGACCCATGAAAGCCTCAATGTAAGGGCCTTAGTTTTATAAAGAGTACCAACTTCCTTCCTGTTTGCTTAATTAATTGCACTGGAAATCAAAGCCTCCCAGGTAAAAACTGGATAGAATCAATTCAAGTTCAGATCAGTGGAGGTTTCCTGCACGGCTGCACTTACAATGTGTGCAAAATTTCTAATGTACAAGTGCCAGCAAATAGATTTAAACCTCCCTCCTATAGCAATTTATGAATTTGCACAGAAAACCTTTATCATGTAGAAGAGGAGTATTTACAAAGGCTCCTAAAGAAACTTCATTTTCAAGAACTCCGGTAAATGAAACATAAGACACAAATCCCTTTTTGACTGCACCAGTTACCAACAGAGTGCTTCTTTTTCGTGGGAAGAAACATGTAGAATATAGATGTCATTTTGTTTCATTTCGTCTGTTGACAAAAGAAGTTTGTGTTCAATTCAATAGCGAAGTGAGTCAAGGTAAAAATTAAAAGCCAACCATCCTTGGCAACAGTGTACTTCACTTTACAGTAATGTGTTCATGCTTTTTTTCAAGTTACTTTTAAAACATCTCCACATCAAAATGCACCGGAATCCCCAAGTAAACACTTAACCTCAGAAAAAGACAAAAACATATATTAACTTTAACAGCACTTCACAAGTGGTAAAGAATAAAACTCAAATCTCTTTAGCCAAGGTAACTTCTTGACAGACACTATTCAAACATTCCTAATATCTTTGCAGTTGATCATTTAATTATTCTCTTCAGTTTTTCTCAAAACTATTGCCCCATACTGCCTGCACATGAAAGGAAAGAGAATCTTTTGTTATTATTTCAACTGCTCCTGAAATCATCCTATGAGACAACACAAATACACATCACTCAAGCACACACCTGAGGACTTTTTTATGTTGATGTCCTAGTTTCTCCCCTTTTCTGGGCACTTTTGTTTCTGTTTGTCCTGAAATGTACTTGATGTAGACAATGATTCCGAGTGCTGGTTCTGCTGAAAGCAAGATTTTCCAGACAGGTAGTTTATTTACCCAAAATATGTATTTCCTTTTCTTTTCTTACAATTATTAAGAAATTTCACTTCCCAGAGAAATAAAAGGTAGCTATAGTATATTAAAGAGGCAGGAATTAGTCACATGAGGTGCACCTAAGGGTACTGACTGTAAGAAATTTTTTTTCTTTCTTTATTATTTTTTTTTCTAAGATGGAGTCTCACTCTGTTGCCCAGGCAGGAGTGCAATGGTGCCATCTCGGCTCACTGCAACCTCCACCTCCCGAGTACAAGCGGTTCTCCTGCCTCAGCCTCCCGAATAGCTGGGATTACAGGCATGTGCCACGATGCCAAGCTTTTTTTTTTTTTTTTTTTTTTTTGTATTTTTAGTAGAAACAGTGTTTCACCATGTTGGCCAGGCTGGTTTCAAACTCCTGACCTCAAGTTATCCCCGCCTTAGCCCCCCAAAGCACTAGGATTACAGGCATGAACCATCGCACCCAGCTAAGAATGTTTTAAAACATTAAAAACTTTGTTGTAATGCACACTTGGCTTAAGAACTGATTTTTTTCTGACATTTTCTTATCCTCAGTTTGCATGTGAAAATAATATATCTGTTTTTCAAATATCAAAACTAGGCTGACTAAAGAACTGTTGGAGATTTATGTGATTATAGCAATATATTGTTATTTCAGTTTGCTAAAACTATTACAGATTACTGGAGAAATCCTAACAAGAAATAAATTGCTGAGGAAACTCTTAACTATTGAGCATTTTCAGCTCCTATGGAAATACTAATAACTGTGTATTCATGAGGCTATGATAGGCATATTTAATATGAAATTAATATTCTTTCAATGTAATGTTTTGGTGGAGTGTTGTTTCGCATCTGTTCTTAGCATTTTGGTCAAAGTCTTGTAAATACGTATGTCTTTAAAAGTTAAACCCATCAGTGCTGCTGCTTGGTTAAAAAAATAGTAAAAAATAAAAGCTAAACTCAATTAGATCTTTCTAGTGATATATCTGTATTCTGAAGCTCAAGTTCCAGACAATTTATTATAGTTATGAGAGCTATTTCAACAGATTGGCTGATCCAGTTAAGAAGGAGCATGTCAAGCATATAATGATAATAAGCATTTCTCAAAAGGTGGTCAGCTCTTAAAAATTCTATAGGGTTTCATTAAGGAAGGAGGTGGGGCCTTGGCCCCACACTCACCACCCAGAATTATCAGGCTCCGGGGCCTATTGAGCCAGGCCCCTAATCCCAGATGCAGTCCAAAAGGACTCAAATCAGGCTGAAAGCTGACATAAGAGGGCCATGATCAAACAGGAAGCGCTGGAGTGGTGTGGACCAAGCACGTGCTTCAATCTGCCAGAAGGAGGCAATAGTCAAAAGAGCTATATCTTGAAAAGTCACTGAGAGAATATCCTATGAATAAAAAGGGAAAAGGCCTCCCATAAGAGTGAAGTGAGGAGAAGTATAAAGGCACCCAAGTTTGAGAAATCTCATCCAGGCATCCACTGTGTCTGGATTGCAAGAAGGGAAGGTGGTGGTGGGATGTAAATGTGTGGGGTTTCTTTGGGGGATGCTGAACCATGAGGACGCTGATGCATCCTCCAAGGCAGGCTTAGAGACACCAGCCAGGGCACGTGAGAGTTTAGGTTCCAGAAGATGACCTGTATGGATGGTTTAATGGCAGCAGAGACTGTGGCCAAGGACATGGACTCCAGAGCCGATGCCTGTGCTCACATCCTGCCTCTGCTCCTGTCTACCTTTGTGACCTTGGGCGTGTGACTTACTCATTCATGAAATAGGAAGAGTCAGAGTCTATCTTAGCGTCATTGTGAGGATTAAAGGAGTTAATTATTTCTAAGACATTGTCACACATCTGGCAAAGAGTCAGCATTATTTAAGTGCCTGGTAAATAAAATAGTGGTTGAAGCAATTAAAGCATCATCTCTTTACCAAAGAAAGTCTGCTCTGGATTCCAGGCTTGAAGGAAACAAACAAACAAACAAAAGATACGCCAAAGATTACTGAGGTCCCTGACTATAGAATCATAATCCAATAATTTGCTTTAAGGAAGAATTCCAGTCTTGACCCCAGTATTACTGCACTGAGCATTATGTAAGAAGTTAGAGCTTCATCTTAAAGGTGAGAGGTAATGAGCTCTTCCACAGAAAAAGAATATGAGTCTGCTCGTTTGCTTTAATAGATGGTTGAGTACAGAGCCAGCAGATGGATGAGTCCCAAGCAAAGGCCAAGAGAAGAGATTTCCCCCACTCTGGGCTCTCTGATTATCCTTTGCTTCTCTGAAAAGCAATCATTCTTTTTTACAAGTTCTTCAGAAAGAAATAAAAGGTTATTAAGAACATTTTTTAATTCAGATAGCCCAGATATTTGGGGGTAACTGTGTCATAATTACTGAGTTATGCATCAAAATTGCATATAAAATAAGTTACTGTGTATATATAAACAAATGAAAAATGAACTATCATATTCTTTCTAATTGTAGCTACGGCCATCAGGCTGGATCATTTAAAAGTTTACGGGAGTGTGCTGGGTTGCACTTTGTCTACAATTGAAACTTTTGTGGTCCAAGGGTCATGAAATCTCACTCATACAAATAGAAAGACAGAATCATGCTGAACAGTTTGCTTGCTAAATTCTTTTGGATTTATGTTGCAAACTACTACTGACTTCTACTCAAAATAAAAAAAAAAGAGAGAGTTTTACCAATTGCATCATAGTAAAATAAATACATAGATACATGTGTGCGACCACAAAATGCTGACCTTTAAATTTAGTCATACCAACCAATAGTATCTCAGAATCAGAGTTTATTAAAAGTTAATTATAGCAGTTAATAATTTTAGAATAAAGATCCCTTTCTAATTGTTACAACTTACATGCTAAGACCAGTGTCTAACTTGCCTTTCTTTAAAATGTAAGTTAATTATGTCTCAGCATCCGTTTTCCCTGACACACCATTACCCCTCCCTAAATATAACTTTACCTATAAAAATAATGGGCCAGAAAACCTCAATAAAATATTACTTGTATGTAACTTGTGCTGTATGGAAATCACCAGAACAGTCTATTACCTTGTATGTGATTCCTGAAAAAAAAAAAAATGCATCCTAAAATGTTTCATCTAATGAAATAATCTATTTTCTTTTGAAAAAAAAAAAAAGAAAATGTAGTCAGGAAAATGAAAAGAGGAACACTTTCTAAAGGGACTAACAAGAGTCTTCTGATGTCACAAATTATATTGCCTTTCAACAAAACTGTGCTCCCTAGTGGGAAGTTCTAAAAGGTTTAGTTTAAATTTTTTAGAAGTTTGTTTCATGTAAGCATCACCACATATGCCAAATGATCCATTAAGGGCGTTCCATTATAGCTTAAAGAGTTTTGAGTTAAACGCACAGGGCACTGTGGCCTAAGATGCTAAGAAAATACACAGCTCGATTTCCATTTGATGTAACTCAGCAGGAAGATATTATCCACAGAACATTTGCTGCATTAAGGCAAGCGGTTATACAACGACTTCAGAACTCTTTCAACTACTTGGATGCTCCTGACCTCCCTTGACCAAAGTCCACCCGTCTTAGCATATTGAAAAGTTAGTCAATTCCCATCGTTCAAACATGAGATCTGCAAGTGTCCAGTGTGCATTGCAAACATGCTAGGGGTCTAAATCATATCCTTATGGCCAGGCGCAGTGACTCATGCCTGTAATCCCAGCACTTCGGGAAGCCAAGGCAGGTGGATTACTTGAGGTCAAGTTCAAGACCAGCCTGGCCAACATGGTGAAACCCTGTCTCTACAAAAAATACAAAAGTTAGCCAGGTGTGGTGGTGGGCATCTGTAATCCCAGCTACTCAGGAGGCTGAGGCAGGAGAATTCCTTGAACCTGGGAGGCAGAGGTTGCAGTGAGCCAAGATTGTACCACTGCACTTGCACTCTAGCCTGGTGACAGAGCGAGACTCCGTCTCAAAAACAAAAGAACAAAAAAAGAAAGCATAAAATAAATCATATCCCGTGTTTTCATGGGGACTTTCTAACACCATGCCAACCCACTTTTCCTGGCCCACACCCCGTAGAGCCTTTGTCTTGAGTCCTTCTTAAGCTAGCAGTTTCAGTTTAAAATCTGGACCATTCCAACTTTTATCCTAATTGTCCCCCTTTTGTATGGGCCATTGTGTATGTGCTAATTATCCTGTTCTTGTCTGCAGACGAGTGTCCTGGAAATACCCTTCAGGCCAGAATTACGTAAGTGGTGTCTGCATGCTTGGAAAGAAAACTGATAGCCGCAAGTCACTGAGAATGTCCTGGACTCAAGACACGGAGTGTGTCCTAAGAATGTTCTGCTACATGAGCCTTCTAAGTGTTTTCAGTCAGTGATGCAAAAATATCCCCAGTGGATTTTAAACAAGTGCCATGTTGAGAGAGGAAGATATCTGATACTTAAGAGGGCAAAGTAAGAGATGCATATCTTAAAGGCATTTATCTCTTGGAGGAAGTTTCGACAGCTTACTTCTGGAAAGCACAGTCCTTCAACACAGTCTTTGGTATTAGTATTTTGTTTTCTTTTCACTCATTTACTCTCACTAGAGATCACCAAACACAGACATTATTGAAAGAAAGGCAAGAACCCAACTGGTTTCAGAAGGGTCAAGAGTGGAAAAGGTAGGATTTGAGCAGTTGTGTTTAAAAATTCACATCAATGAAGAAGAGTGAAGAGGTGTTCTAGATGGGTGATAGTAGTATACGGACAAATCCTGAAGATAGGAACTGCATATGTCTTCAAGGAACAGCCAGTACACTTGCTTCACTGAGTCGAGGATTGCTTTGGGAAGAATGAGGTAGGTTGGGGCCAGATCGTCAAGGTCCTTGAATGCCAGCCTAAGGGATTTGCAATTTATTAACAATAAGAAGTCATTAAAGGCTTTTGATACAATGAAAATTACATTTCAGAAAGCTTTATTTGAAAGTGCAGAGAAGATCTACATGGGCAGGATGAGCTGTGGACACTGGAAAATGAGAAGTCTATGTTCCTGGGCTAAACCTCTCCCTTTGGCACCATATGGTGACTTGGTCTCAGAGGGGGAAATCCAAAACAAAGGGAAAAGTAAGAAAACTGCCCTCCACCGATCTCCTCCTCTCCTCACCTCCCAGGGCTAATCCAACCACAACCCTGAGAACAAGCACTCCCCGGAGAAGCCCAAGTCCACAAGGAAGCCGGGCTTTGTGCCTGTCTTCTTCACTTGCACTCCCCCTCTTGTTCACCTACTGAAGAAGCACAACTAGATGAAGAAACACCTTTCCTTTTAAGGAAACTGGATTCTCCTTAACTGATGAGAGTCCTTTAAGACCAATAAGTCTCTACCTGGAGTAGGGCCAATTTAATATATCTGAATTGCCCTAGATAAAATGTCTTATCTGCAGAGATCCTTATCAAAGCCAGTAATTTCTCTATGTATTCTTCATAGTATGTCCAGCCCTATTGAAATTTTCTCCCACCTGCTGTCAACTTTTAAGTCCAGAATTCTGCCTAACACCAGATCAGACTTGCCAGTCTCATTCCAAGCACAGCTCACCCAGGCCTTTCTACAACTGTACCTGTCTACTTGTGCTGACCTCATCTTGCTTGATCTTCACTTGTCTCTAGCAATGCTGTATCCAGTGGCCACTGTGGCCATGACTCACATTCTCAAAGGGATGCTGACCCCTAAGGAAGCTGGAGGGGGCGGTTACAGGGAGTCACCAGCTGGTGAGGGTCTGAAACACATGAGAACAATGGAAGAAAGAAGGAGGAACTAAATAAAACAGACCTGATTTTTGCTGCTGTGGCATAGCAAAAGGGCTGCATAGCCAAGTCACTCCAGAAAACAACATAGTACACAGATCATTCCCATGGTGTCCTGAGAGAGTCAGAAATGAGTCTGTGAAATTGAACCTTAAAATGCCTTTATGGCACTGGTCCTAAAGCCTAGACACTCATAGTAATTATTTACATAGGCGAAGAGATGGAATGAAAAACAGACTTCTTTGCCTCTCTTCTTTCAAAGAGATTTACATTGGGTCACTGAAGAAAAACTCAGAATACTGGCTCTCAAGAATTCTTCATGACCAACTCCAGGTTCCATCTTGTTTCTTTCCTGGGATATATATTTGAAAGCTCTGTATCATCATCTATTTTATAAAATATTGACATGCTAAATGAAGACGAGAGAAGGCAAAAAACAGAAACATGGGAATGGTAGTGGAATGCAATAAATGATGCCATAGATACTGAGATAATTTGTCCTTTCAGCCCCCTATTTAAAATACTACCACATGAAAATAAGATCTCTACATGCAGACCCAACTGAAAGTCCAGAGGCCAAGGTGGGCAGATCGCAAGGTCAGGAGTTCCAGACCAGTCTGGACAATGTAGTGAAACCCTGTCTCTACCAAAAATACTAAAAATTAGCCAAGTGTGGTGGTGTGCACCTGTAATCCTAGCTACTCAGGAGGCTGAGGCAGGAGAATAGCGTGAACCCAGGAGGCAGAGTTTGCAGTGAGCCGAGATCGCGCCATTGCACTCCAGCCCAGGCGACAGTGCAACACTCCGTCTCAAAAAAAAAAAAAAAGTCCTGAAAATACAGATGTGTTTGACAGTCATACACAAGCATATGTAATGGAAGGTCTGAGTTCTTATTAGCAAACATCAATTAAGCGTGTTTCACATTTCTGAGATTTACTAAAGCTTAAGGAGACTAAGATTTAAAAAATTTTTTCAACAATAGTAACAATTCAAGAAATAAGTGCAATAGACACAAAATGCTACAGGAACACACAAGAATGATACCTGATGTAGAAACAGAGACAGAAAAAAAAAGAATTTCCTAGGGCAGTGACCTCAAGTTGGGATGTTGAGGAGAAGGAGGAGGAATGAACCCTGCAGGAAGCCCAGTGCTGCAGGAGGAAATTAAACAGATGCAAAGCCCCTCACTGTGATAAGCAGGACACACAGGGAGCTGCACACAGTTCCAATGAGAGTGCCAGGGTTCAAGGAAGGGAGTGGTAAGAGGGGAATCGAGAGCACGAAGGAGAGGGCCAGATAACAAAAGACATTATGTGCCACGTTAAAGATTTCGGATTTCATCTGGAAGGCAAGGGAAGCCGTGCAGGGGTTTTCCAAGGGAACTGACATTATTAGATTTGTGGGTGAGAACCCTCACCCTGGTGTCCCATCTGAGGACAAGCTGGAGTGGGGCTGGAAGGAGGGTCACAAAGCCAGCCAGGTGGCCAGGGGAATATTCCAGAAGGGAAATGGCAGAGCCCCAAGCAGGATGCTGGGGGTGGAAATACCAAGGAGGGAGTAGAGCAGATGAGGAATAGAAGACTCAGCTGAGCTATGCACTTGTTAGGGGAACAGGCAAGCAGAAGTATTCATGGCTTCTGGATTGAGCAATAGACGGAGAGGATGAGGCAATTCTCCAAGATAAAGAGCCTGGAGTGAGGGAGAGGGGAATCTGAATTTGAGGTTTATCTGTGAGTTATCCAATAGAAACTTCTTGGTCTTCCCTAAGGTTCAATCTCAAAGGCTTACATACAAACGTCTTTACATCTCTTGTGTCAAACTAGGAAGGTATCTACAAAAATAATTTATTTCAGACTTTTAAGATCTACTACTATTTTCAATAGATTCCAGCTTTCTGGTTAATGTGTTCTGTTAGCATATTACCCATGTGAAAAGTATTTCCTGTTTCTCTGGAAAGGGTCTCTTACCATAGACTTGTGGAATTCACTGAGAATCTTGCTGTTTAGAATTTTCTTAATGAGCCCCCCAACAAAAATTTTATTTATACTACTGGTTTTTTATTTTTTAAACAATTTCTTACTCAAACACTTACACTTCAATAGCCTGTAGTACAAAATATTGTCCAGAACTTTTCGAAAAGTCTAAACATTATCCCCTAGCACCTACACTTCTTCACAATCCTCTAATAAATTACTCAGACACAAAGTTTCTTGATCAAATCCAGGAAGTGTTCCTTCCACAGAGCTCACACAATACAACCAAGATGACTTTCAATTTACGGTATGGATGTTGAATCAATAGCAACTCTTTTACTGGAAGAAAACTCACATTTTAAAAAAAGCAAGATATGAGTCTATGTGGAGCATAAGCACTGTCATCCAAAAACCTTACAAATTATTACCCATATCAACACTTTTATAGAAGCCTTTCAAAAGATTCCTGAGTCTTCAGTTTAAGTTCACAGTTATTCAGGATTAGTCAAAAGCACCATTCACCCAGATGCCTCTGACCTGAGCCTGTCCACCTGCTACTGGTCCCCTGCTGCCTGTCCCCTCTCTCCAGCTCACTGCAGTACCTCCTCTGTCTTCCACCAATGCTCACCCCCCATCCACTTCCAGCACAGCAGCCAGAGGAAGCCTTTGAAATCGCTGAGCCAAGTTATATTCCTCCTCTGCTCAGAGCCCTCCAGTGGCTTCCTTCTTCCCTCAGAGAAAGAAGCCAAATTCCTTACAATGGCCTAAAAGACTGAATTGGTCTATTTTCATGCTGCTGGTAAAGACATACCTGAGATTGGGTAATTTCTAAAGAAAAAGAGGTTTAATGAACTGAAATTTCCACGTGGCAAGGGAGGCCTCACAATCATGGCAGAAGGCAAAAGGCATGTCTTACATGGTGGCACACAAGAGAGAAAATGAAAATCAAGCAAAAGGAGTTTCCCGTTATAAAACCATCAGATCTCATGAGACTTATTCACTACCATGAGAATAGTAGAGAGGAAACTGCCCCCATGATTCAATTATCTCCCACCTGGTCCCTCCCACAACACGTGGGAATTATAGGAGCTACAGTTCAAGATGAGATGTGGGTGAAGACACAGCCAAACCATCAAAGGCCCTCACTACCTCCTTCTAATCCCTCCCCCTTCCTCCCTCCCTCTCACCCTGGCCCACCCTGCTCCAGCCCCAGCAGCTGCTGTAGGGCCTGTGCCTTGACTATTCCTGTGCAGGGAATGCTGTTCTCTCAGATGTCTTCATGGTCAAATCGCCCCACATCTTCCCTCAAGACTCGCTTTCTCAAAGGGGCCTCTCCTGCCCACTCTATTTTAAATGAAAGCACCCCACTATCACCCAGACACCCCAAAGCCTCTGACCCAGCTCGATTTTTTTCTATAACACATAAATGTTAACATATTTCACTTCTTGTATTGATGGATAATTTTTGATCTCCTTACACTAGACTGTAAACTCAATGAGAAGACAGATGTTTCTTCTCAGTTTTGTTCTTGAGTTTTAGTGCCTAAAATAGTGTCTAGAACCTAACAGGCACTCAATAAATTTTGTGGAATGAATGTGAGTGAATAGCAAGTGGGAATTCTTTATTGCTAACAAGAGTTTTCTGTGCTCAGGTCTTACCCAGAAAGAAAAATGTCCAGCCAGAGGCAGAGCAGCGAGGGAGACTAGTGGGAACTGTTTTTCTGAACTGTTAATAGAGAGAGCACGTTGGGATTCCCAATCAATATCAACACAATCAGATCTCTAGCATGCCAAATCTATAGTTCATTTTTTCTTTCCCTCATTCATGCATTTTTATGTGTGCATTTTCAAAAATATTCGAGAGAAAATTTTGGTCCAACTTTTCTTTCTGGTTCAGAAGGTACATGCACAGATTTGTTAAATGGGTGAATTGCGTGTTGCTGGTATTTGGTGTACAAATGATTTCATCACTCAGGCAGTGAACATAGTACCCAATACATCGTTTTTCCATTCCCACCCTCCACCCTCAAGTAAGTCTCGTTGTCTATTGTTCCCTTCCTCATGTCCACACGTACTCATTGTTGAGCACCCATTTATACGTGAGAATATGTTGGATTCGGTTTCCTTTTTCTCTTTGCGTGGCATTGGGAGGGGAGGGGAGGGAAAGGAAGTGCAAGCCTGTATTTGGTTTTCTGTCCCTGTGTTAATTCATTTAGGATAATGGTCTCCATTTGCATTCATGTTGCTGCAAAGGACATGATTTCATTCTTTTTTGTGGCTACATAGTATTCCATGGTGTATACTTACACATTTTCTTCATTCAGTTCACTGTTGATGGACATCTAGATTGATTCTATGTCTTTGCTACCATGAAAGTGTTGTGATGACCATATACCTGCACGTGTCTTTATTGTAGAATGATTTCTATTCCTTTGGGTATATACCCAGTGATGGGATTCCTGGGTCAGATGGTAGTTCTAAGTTCTCCAAATTGCTTTCCACAGTGGCTGAACTATTTGCATTCCCACCAACAGTGTATAAGTGTTCCCTTTTTTCTATAACCTCACCAATATCTGTTATTTTTGACTTTTTAATAATAGCCATTGTGACCAGTGTGAGGTGGTATCTCACTGTGGTTTTGATTTGATTTTTCTAACAATTAGTGATGTTGAATATTTTCTTCATATACTTGTTGGCTACATGTATGGCCTCAAAAAGACTTTTAAGAATTACACACTTTACTACTAATATTTACTCACACCAAATATGAAAACATAACGTATGTATAAATTTCCTTTTATGTGAGACATTATGCTCGGTGCTACCCCTGTTTTTTTTTTTTTTTTTTTTTTTTTTGAAGACAAAAGACCCGTTCTTTTGTGCTTAAGGAGCACACAATCTAGAGAGGAAGACTAGAAAGTGATTACATCAGACTAGGGGTGAGTTAAGAGCTACCTTCCCAAAGGAGGGACATTAGCTCATTCTTGAGAATGAGAATGAGTTTGGCAAGTGAAAGATGAGGAGAAAAAATTTCAAATGAAAGAAGAGGAAGAATTAAGACCTACAGGCATAAAGAGGCTGAAAGCCAAGTCATCTCAGCAATCCATCCATGTTAATTCCAATGAAGGCAAGTGACTTTTCCAAAGTATACAGAAATGAACAAATGTAAGGACTAGTATAATTACTTCTGTCCTTTGGAAGCTGCATTTGTATAATATAGATTTCATTCCAGAGATATCAAAAATAGTATAGGGCATTAGGGGCATTTTCCTTTAGCTTAACCATAGAGAAACTTAGTACGTAGGTATTGTTTGTTCCCAAATAAAACGGTTGGAAACTTCCCCTGTCTCCTTCTGCTGTGTCATCAAGTCATATATAACTCTAACTGGACTTACAGTCCCTAGAGAGAAAAACGGAGAAATGCAAAGGAGTGTGAAACGCAAAAGAGAAATCTAACGATTGCTTAAAGCATGTCTTCCTGTTACTATTCCTTTCTCTTTCCTCAGTGGTTCTGGAGTCTTCTGAGAATCGAAGAAAGTTGTCGAGTTTTTCTTTAGAAAATATCACATAGGCACTCTTGGTCAGGGTTCAGTGTAGAGAACAGAATCCCCCCAGAAACTGTAGCTTTTATCTTTCCACCCATTATGGCATGGGAAGGCTCACTGGAAGGAGGAAAGGAGGTTTGAGGTTTGTTTTGTTTTGTTTTGTTTTTAAGGCATAAAAAAGGAGTGAATAGAAACATATGTAAAAATCTCTGCACACGTGTAAACCTATCCACAAGCTCCAGGATCAAAACGTCTCAGAAGAGGTCAGCCATGATGGCTCACGCCTGTAATCCCAATACTTCGGGAGGCCAAGGTGGGCAGATCACTTGAGGTCAGGAGTTTGAGACCAGCCTGGCCAACGTGGCAAAACCTCATCTCTACTAAAAATACAAAAATCAGCCAGACATGGTGGCACATACCTGTGATCCCAGCTCCTTTGGAAGCTGAGGCAGGAGAATCGCTTGAACCCGCGAGGCGGAAGTTGCAGTAAGCAGAGATCGTGCCACTGCACCCTAGCCTGGGTGACAGAGCATGACTCTTTCTTAAAAAAAAAAAAAAAAAAAAAAAAAAAAAGCCTCCTGAGAAATAAAGACCTCAAAACAGCAAGCCCGGGGCAAGAGATAAGATGGGGAGCAAAGCACTCCGAATTAAGCAGCAAAGAAAGACAGAAGTGGCTATTTTTTTTCATTTCAACCTTTTCAGCCTGCAACCATCTTGGAAAATCTAAATTATAAAACCAACAGGATGTGAAGGTCAGAGAATACACTTGTGTGATTTTACCTTCAATTTCCTCATCTGCAAAATGGGTATAATCATATATATCCTATTCTATCTACCTCCTGGCATCGCTGTGAAAATAATAATAGCATACGTGGAAGAGCTTGTACATACTTACAAATGATAGCTTATTGTTATTATTATCTGTTTCATGTTATAGATCAGCTTTAAGGAATCAATAGTTACTTCTATAACCCACTTGAAAGGAAAAGCTCTTACCTACTTAAGAGCCCTAATCAATTAATAATAAATAGTGCATAATAAAATTAGCTGTTCCAACATTAGCCCCCTAAGTATTACCTGATTGATCAAGTAGCATTTCCACTAAGAGTTATCTATTAAATATGGATGAATCAGCAATATTATTTGTGAACACACATATATGGAAAGCCAGAGAAGATTACTCAAATGGAACAGCCTGGGGAGCTGATGTTCAGCTTTCTCCATAAAACGCACTTTCAACTCAAAAGATCACCCCTGAACTCATCATCCTCCCCTCTGCCCAAACTTCCTCCTCAATCCTTTTTGTTCTCACCGTTTACAGCAACACAATCCAGCTGGCTGGCCTTAATAATTTTCCATTCCACCTTTTCCCCCTCAACTCCCATATTCAGTAAATAGCCAATCCTATTACTTTCCCAGTTTTTTGCTTTTAACTCATTGTGGTTGTTTTGGTGGAGGCTCACTTCATCTCTTGAAAAAGTTATGGCAGAATCCTCCTAAATGTGTATTCTTTCTATTGGGAGCAGGTTCCATACAGGTAAACTAATTGTGTTGCTTAAATCTACTACAGCCTGACCAATTTTTATTTTGCATTATTTGTTGATCACTGACAGATGTACTAAAAACTTTCTCACTACAACAGGGATTTGTCCATTTTACCTTGTGATGACGACAACTTTGGCTGGTTAAATACAAACTGCATTATTAGGTGATTAAAAGTTCAGACTTCTTAATTCTTACATTTTCCTCCGGAATTGTTTCTCTGGAATTACTCCTTTTAATCCAAATGTAGTAACCCTCATCAGCCTTAACAGTGCTTTTTGCCTTAAGGATGTGTTGCAATGAATATGGTTAGACTAGCTTTCTTTGGTTAGTATTTAGCTGGTATATCTTTTTCTTCCCTTTACTTTTCAATCTTTTTTAGATTTACTCCTTGCAAATTACATCCAGCTGGCTTTGTGTTTTAGTTTTTGCCTTTGACTGTAAAGAATTTCTAATCTATTCTGATACTCTCTGCATAATAAGTGGTAAGTTTAACATAATTGTTATTTATTGTGCTTATTCTGCTATTTTATTTTGCGCTTTCTCTTCATTTTCTCTATGCTTTTTTCCTCCTTTTTGCTTTCTATTGATTTCACCGATTTCACCAAGTTTTATTTATTCCTTTTCTTTCCTCTACTTATCTGCAAGCTACAGATCTTACCTCTATTCTTTTAGTGTTTAGTGTTTTAGTATTTTGACAAGCTGTCCCTATTTCTAGTTACACAAAAGCAGGGCAATGAGTTCGGGATGATGGGAATGGCACCTGGCAAAGGATGAGGCCACACCTGATGTCTGCACTTCTAAGCCTAGCCACACATGTCCTCTGCAATCTTCCACTCTCTCCACTATTAGCAGCATGCATAGCAGCTGTGGGTGCATCAAAGCCAGTGGCCTTACTAAGTGCAAGGAGCCTGGATTGCTAAGTCATCCTTTAAACAAAGTCACCCTGAAATTCAGATTTTCTTGATTACCTCGGCATAGTCAAAAACATACTTAAAGTCTGAAGATTGTCAATGTCTCTAACCTTAGATGACTTTAGAGTGATTTAAGTACAGACATCCTCTTCCCATGTGATATATTATTTTGTGCAGCGATCGAGTTCCATCTTGACTTTGCCACCCTTCACAGTCACCGCCTCCATGGTTTTACGTGGATGATGCTTATACACATGGAGCCGCACATTCACCTTCATTCTCACAGCTCACCCCTTCCTTCTGAGTTCAGTTTCCTTCTTCCTGAAGCACCTCTTACATGGGACGTTTTGAATCAAGAGCTTTGTTGGTGGCAAACTAACTCAGTCTTTATCTTTAAGTGTCTTTTTTTTTATTTTGCCTCTCGAAATATAATTTAAATATAGAATATTTATTAACCATGATTTTCCCTCAACACTTTGAAAATATTATTCTATTATATTCTAACATCTATTTTGGCTGATGAGGCTTCTTTTGGTTTAATGGTTATTCTTTTGCAGGAGAGCTACGTCTTTTTCTCTGGTTGCTTATAAGATCTGTTTGCCTGTGGCGTTCTGCAGTTCCATCAAGATGTGTTTAGGTGTGGATTTATTTATTCAGCTCAGGATACATTGCATTTTTAATCTGATTTATGAAATTTAGTCAATTTATGCAATATGATTCTACACCTAGAAAACCCTATAGTCTCTATCCAAAAGCTCCTTGACTTGATAAACAACTTCAACAAAATCTCTGGAGACAAAATCAATGTAAAAATATCAGTAGGATTCCTACACCAATGACATTCAAGCTGAGAGCCATATCAAGAGCACAATCCCATTCACAATAGCCATAAAATAAAAAAACGTAGGAGTACAACTAATCAGGGAGGTGAAAGGATCTTTACAATGAGAATTACAAAACCCTGCTCAAAGAAATCAGAGAGGGCACAAACAACGGAAAAACATTCCATGTTCATGGATAGGAATAATCAATATTGTTAAAAGGGCCATACTGCCAAAGCAATTTACAGATTCAATGCTATTCTTATCAAACTACCAATGGCATTCTTCACAGAAGTAGAAAAAACTATCTTAAAATTCATATGGAACCAAAAAAGAGCTCCAATAGCCAAAGTAATCCTGAGCAAAAAGAACAAAGCTGGAGGTATCATATTACCCAACTTCAAACTATACTGCAAGGCTACACAATCAAAATAGCATGATACTTGTACAAAAACAAACACATAGACCAATGGAACAGAATAGAAAGCCCAGAAATAATGCTGTACACCTACAACCAACTGATTTTTGACAAAGGTGACAAAAAAAAGCAATGGAGAAAGGACTCCCTATTCAATAAATGGTGCTCGAATAAATGGTTAGCTATATGCAAAAGATTGAAACCAGAACCCTTCCTCACACCATATACAAAAATCAACTCAAGACGAATTAAAGACTTAAATGAAAAATTTAAAACTATAAAAACTCTGGACTTTGAGAGGCCAAGGCGGGCAGACCACAAAATCAGGAGATTGAGACCATCCTGGCTAACATGGTGAAACCCCATCTCTACTAAAAATACAAAAAAAAAATTTGCCAGGCATGGTGGTGGGCGCCTGTAGTCCCAGCTACTCAGGAGGACTCTGAGGCAGGAGAATGGCGTGAACCAAGGAGGCGGAGCTTGCAGCAAGCCGAGATTGCACCACTGCACTCCAGCCTGGACAACAGAGCAAGACTCCATCTCAAAAAAAAAAAAAAAAAAATTCTGGAAGATAATCTAGGAAATACTATTCTGGACATAAGCTCTGATAAAGATTTCATGATGAAGACTCCAAAAGCAATTGCAAAACAAACACAAAAATTGAAGCTGGGACTTAATTATACTAAAGAGCTTCTACACAGCAAAAGATACTATGAAGCTAGTACACAGACAACCTACAGAATGGGAGAAATTTTTTGCAATCTACCCATCTGACAAAGGCCTGATATCCAGCATCTACAAGGAACTTAAACAAAATTACAAGAAAAGAAACAACCCCATTAAAAAGTGGGCAAAGGACATGAACAGATACTTCTCAAAAGAAGACATACACAGCCAACAAGCATATGAAAAAATACTCAGTGTCACTATTAGAGAAATGCACATCAAAATGACAATGAGATACCATGTCACACCAGTCATAATGGTTATTATTAAAAAGTCAAAAGATAACAGATGCTAATGGGGTTGTGGTGAAAAGGGAATGCTCTATACTGCTGGTGGGAGTGCAAATTAGTTCAGCCACTGTGCAAAGCAGTTTGATGATTTCTCAAAGAACTCAAAGCAGAATTACCACTTGACCCAGCAATCCTATTATTGATTATATACCCAAAGGAATATAAATCATTCTACCATAAAGATACATGCATGCAAATTCATCACAGCACTAATCACAATAGCAAATGTGTGGAATCATCCTAAATGCCCATCAATGGTAGACTAGATACAGAAAATGTGATACATATACACTATGGAATACTACGTAGCCATAGAAAAGAATGAGATCATGTCCTTTGCAGCAACAGGAATGGAGTTAGAGGTCATTATCCTAAGCAAACTGTCACAGGAACAGAAAACAAAATACTGCATATTTGTTGTAAGTGGGAGCTAAACATTGAGTACATAGAGACGCAAAACAGTGAACAGCACACACCAGGGCTTACTTGAGGGTAGAGTTTGGGAGGAAGGTGAGGATTGAAAAACTACCTACCAGGTGCTATGCTTATTACATAGGTGATGAAATATTTGTATACCAAACCCTCACAATATGCAATTTACCTATATGACAAACCTGTGCATGTACCTTGAACCTAAAATAGAATTTTTTTAAAAAGAAAGAAATTTAGTCAATTTATGGCTTTAATCAATTTTCTGAAAGTTTTAGCCATCAACTCCTTAAATATTGGCCTTTCCCTTCTTTCTCTTCTTTCACCTAGAATTTCTATTAGAAATATATTGGGCCTTCTAATTCTGTTGTCCACATCTCTAAACTTCTCTTTAACATATTTCCAGCACTCAGTCTTTCTGTGCTGTAATCTTGATAATTTCCTTAGATCAATCATCTACTTCACGAATTTGCTCTTCATCTGTTTACTACCCTCTTTAAATCTAGCTAGACTTTATCTTATCCACTGAGATTTGTATTTCAATTACTCTTTTATTCTTCCTAGAAATTGTATGTGGTTCGTTGTTAGATATATCTGGACTATTCTAATAGTCTTGTTCACATTTTGGTAACTTGTTTTATGTCTTTAATCATGCTGTTATCTCTGCCTGATACTTCTGTTGCCAGACATGCTTGGAGTCTAGTCCTATTGTTTGTCTTTGTTGATTCCTTCAGGATGGACTGTGTCATATGAGGTTGAGTCCCTGTTCCATAATGCAACAGTCATATTATCTTGGGTATATTACTTATCTTGACTAAATTTGTTTATTACTCTGTAAAATGAAATTAGAGATTAAAGCACTTGTTTCAGAATATTGTTGTAAGTACTAAATGAGATAATATGTAAAAGCCTTGGTGGAGAGCCTGAGCTCTCAGAACATAACTTTTCTTGCTAGTGTTTAGTGGTGGATTATCTCTAGTGCCCATCACAAAGCCTGGCACTTAGTTACTGTTCAGTAACTGTTTGGCAAATGAAAAAATTTAACTAATTTATGACCAATTTTACCATTACAAATTATCCAAATGCTAGTAATCTGTGGATGTACCATACTTGTACTATAAATGCTTAACTTACAAATATCTCAAACATCCATTTATTCATCCTCTATACAAGAACAACCATGGTCCTGATGATGAGATAAATAACAATGAATTTTTTTTAAAAATCCTGCTCTCATGGTGTTTACATTCCGGTGGAGATAAAGTGATAATACATAGATCATATATTAGATGAGTAAATAGGAAGATGGAAGGAAGGAAGGAAGGAAGGAAGGAAGGAAGGAAGGAAGGAAGGAAGGAAGGAAGGAA